>NC_058037.1:17864472-18144472 GCF_019176455.1 Solea senegalensis | reverse complement strand
GAGGAGGAGAGTGACCCTGGCCGGAGGAAGCCCGGGGCCCCCGCCTGGGCCTGGCTCCAGGTATTCCTCCCACCCCCATGTGGCAGTCTTTCAATTCTACAAAAAGAGAACATGCAGTTACAAAAAATATACATGGAATACTAGGCCTGGAGGGCCACACGGTGGTGAAGTGGTTAGCACTCTCGCCTTGCAGCGAGAAGACCCGGGTTCGAGCCCCGGTTGGAACAAGGGCCTTTCTGCATGGAGTTTGCATGTTCTCCCCGTGTGTGCGTGGGTTCTCTCCGGGTTCTCCGGCTTCCTCCCACAGTCCAAAAACATGCAATGTGGGGATTAGGTAAATTGCACACTCTAAATTGACCGTAGGAGTGAGTGTGAGAGTGAATGGTTGTTTGTCTCTAGCTGTGTGTGGCCCTGCGATGGACTGGCGAACTGTCCAGGGTGTACCCCGCCTATCGCCCGATGTAGCTGAGATTGGCACAGCACCCCCCGCGACCCTCTGGTGCAGGATAAAGCGGTTAGATGATGACTGACTGACTGACTAGGCCTGCAAACAGTTAGACCAACCCTCCATTACAATACTATAGTACATTGGTACAATGATGTACTGAAACATATATTTACTTACAGTATACTGTGGTACAGTATATAGTATGTCATACAGTAATTGCTGTCAACATTTACATACTGTACTATAATGTCTCTTCTCTAAATCTTAGGATTATGGTGGACACAGTGAATCTACTGATGTTTGGTTATACCCTTTGTCCGGCCTCCCTCATGCTCATACCATGGACAAGAACATGGTCAATCACAGTAGCTCTGATTTCATCAGATATCTTCGCTGACCACCTTGACCTCCTCTCACACAAACTCTTCCTCTCATATTTGTATCCATCCATTCTTTATTTTATCCAGAGAAACATTTTTTGTCAATGATCGAGTTCACACTTGCCAAGATGGAGGAGTGGAGTAGAGAGTGGAGGGGAGAGTATCTTTTTCATAAACGTCTACATTTACTGTATATCTCCTTCAAATATGAATGTCCTGTTGCTCTGTGTGTGTGTGTGTGTGTTGTCTCTCTCTGGAAGTTAAATGCTGTGGGGAAAATAACAGGGATTTGTTGTTTTTTATTAGTTGTCTGGTAACTCTTGTGCTCCAAGGCTGCAGGAAATGAAAGTCCTGTTATAAAGGTAGTGTTTCTGAACAATTTAAAGACTTTGGAATCCACAGTCCGGGGGTTAGGTTTTTACCACTGTGGACAAATGTTTAGGAAAGTAATAGCATTTGAAATGAAGGATGTGAAAAATGTTTGCATTGAGTAATTCCTACATTATTTGTTTCTGAATCCCCCTAAAGACCAAGGGCCTGAAACAGTCACTTGGCATATTTGCAATTATTTTCAGACTGCATATGAAGTCATTTTTAGTCAGTGTGAAGACGTACAGCTCGCCAAAAGAAATGTAATGTCAATGTACAGTCCCCATTGTTTGAGTGGGTGCATATTTCTTAAAAGAAGCAGCGTTTTCATTTTCCTACTTTTAATTATTGGTCACAGCAACCACATTTCACTAAGACTTCATCATAGGAACATACTTTGAAGCTGCTGCATATCTGCCGGCATTCACCTGCAACCACACTGGTGTTAGCCGTGAGGCACCAAGCAGTATGATGCAGAGAGGGAGAGGACACTTACTGCCGCAAGCTGAAGAGACAGCGCACCTTGAGCGTGGAGTGCAAGCCCAGCCACTCTGCAGTACAACAAAACAAAATGCCATAAGCACACAGGTGGATGAGCAATAGAGACGTGAAGCAGCACACAGTCCTACTCACCGAGAGAACACTCCGACCGGAAGTGACGTGTTGTACAGGAGTGCAAATTAAGGCCGTCATACTGCATGAGATGGAGCACATCCATGCTGCTACATTCACATTACATTACATGTCATTTAGCCAGTGGTGGGCTGTCAGGGCCAGCAGGGCCTTCTCTGCTGGCCCTGACAATATCAAAAAAGTATTTTTTTATTATTATTATCATACTTTTTTTAATAATCAAATGAATGTGTGTCTGAACGTGTCTGAATTCAATAACTTTTTCAGTATGTTATAATTTTATTTCCAGAAAGAATATGGTTATGTTTTGTGAAGCTGAGCTGGATATTCCATAATGTCTTTAAACGCATCGTAGCTCCTCCATGGAGTATCCTAGTAGTATTGCTGGCCTTTTGTTGAAGCTGCCATTTCCTATTTGGTTATAACTTTGACTGACGTGTGTCGTCAGCCAATCAAAATTTGATTCATAGTGACAGAACGCCCCAGGCTGGCTCCAGCCCCCAGTGATGTCATCAACAACGTTTGAACCTTTGGCGGGTTGTGAAGTAAGCTATGGCCACTGCATTAACACCACTGATCCATCATGTTTCTGATCTCCTTCGTGTGCACTTTTCACAGCGATCGGGAGAAAAGAAGGAAATTATTTTAAGAGGAAGACCTACACCGAACACCAACTAAATTATTCAACCATAGAAAAAGAAACTCTTGCTTTGTTGCTTGCACTCCAACATTTTGAGGTTTATCTAGGGTCCAGTCCCCGATAAACGTATTCACCGATCACAATCCACTTGCAATGTGGTTGCAGATGCATTGTCGAGACATTAGCATAAAAGGCTACACACGTGTATATTCTATAATTTAGAATGTGTTTTTTTTTTTTCACGCACTCTGAATCAACCACAAAATCAACTCCAAATGCAAAATACTTTTTTTTTTGTTAAATGGGAAGAGATCCATGGATGACCTGGTCCATGGAGCCCCCACTTATGTTACGTCCCAGCTCGTTAAGAGGAAGTAACATAAAACCAAGGTGACATGTGGTAAAAAATAATGTATTTAACACAGGAGTCCGGAGGCAAACAGAAAAAGGGCAGAGGGTGCTGTTCAAATAAAACAAGAATTAATAATGTGGTGGTATGAGGCACCACTGACTTAGTTGTTTGACTGCATCCCGGCCCCTCTGGCTTATTAGCCAATCACTGCACTTACCGAGGGGAAAAAGGTAGGCTGTGTTCCTCCTCCTGATCTCTCGCTCCTGGGTCGTTGTTGGTGCCGCTAGCATCCGAGCACAGGTAAGCACATATTGTCGTGCTGTTTTGTGTATATTTGTCCGTGTTACATTTAATTAAAACCGTCGTTCCCTAATAGATCCGGCGTCTTCACTGCGGTCGAGCCAATCGGTCGGGGCTGTGTTTATTGCTGCAACCAGAGCATTGGTGAGTGATGACATGCTTCTGCTGTTTGCTGCTGGGGCTAAGCTCCTCTTCCGCTCATCTCCCTCTAACAGTCTGCTGGTTGTGTGCTGCATGGTGGCTGTCTTCTCTGCCACACCTGACTTCTTCACCCCTCTCCCTCTTTAGAAGGGATGCCAATGTCTCGTAACTGGAACTGGAACGCTAAGGCTAACGCTAACACCAACGCCAAGTGTAAACAGAACTGATTAATCACGGCTATTTTGCCGCTGCTTTGCCGCTGACCTGTTGCTCTGCGACTGTTGCTCCGATGGCCTGGTTCCGATCCAGTGCTGTGTGCTGTGTGATCCCTTTTTAAGATTTTCTTTGTTTACACGTCACCTTTTGCTGTGTGTGTGGGGTGTCCTCCTTGTCCTTTTGGATGTCACTTCCCCTACCAAACCCCTCCTCCAGCCGGTAAGCCTCACACCACATCCCCTTTTTTAGTTGGGCTCCTTTCTTTTTTTGTTACAGTGCCAATCTCATGATTGTTTTTAATAATAAATTGTTAGACATGATCATTGAACTCCGTCTCATTCCCTCCCTGAGTAAACGAACCTGAGTGTCCTTTTGTTTTGAAGATAATAGCCTACTTTTCTCCCCTCGATAAGTGCAGTGATTGGCTAATAAGTCAGAGTGGCCAGAGTGCAGTCAAACCAACTAAATCAGTGGTGCCTCATACCACTACAGTATGTTGAATATCCATTGACCATTGGATTGTGGGTGATAACCAGATGATAGGCTGACGGTGGTGCAGAGGAGGTGGCAAAAAACTTTAGTTTAGTTTATGTCACTTTTGGTGTTGGGTTCAAAATGACCAGTGAATAGTTGCTGCACAGAGAACCCTGTGTTAGACAGGAACCACAGAGAACCCTGTGTTAGAAAGGAACCACAGAGAACCCTGTGTTAGACAGGAACCACAGAGAACCCTGTGTTAGACAGGAACCACAGAGAACCTCACACTACTTCTAGAAACGCTCTCAGTAAAATGACAGAAACCTTTGAGTTGTGTGATGTGTGGAGATGTCTCCACAGGAGCTAGCGTCAGTACACCTGGCTTCACTCTAGAGGTAACACACTGTCTTTAGCGAGACTTGATAGGTTTTATTGTTACGAGCATCATTTTAATGTTTTTAAGAGCAGTGTGATCAGCCCTGTCGGGTTCTCTGATCACTCCCTGGTGCAGTGTGTGGTTTTTATAAAGGATGTAAGATGTAGAAGTGCGTACTGGCACTTTAACACCACACTGCTGACTGACGGAAGAGTCACTCAGATATTTTTGGTTTTATTTCAGACGGACTAAGTCAGAGTATAGTTCTCTGCAGCAGATCAAACAGCTTTGCTTGCAGTACACTCTCTGTGTCACTAGAGACATGACCAGGTCTATGAGAGATCTGGAGAGAGTGGTGGAACTGCAAAACTGAGCAGACTCCACAGGAGATTGAGAACATATTGAAGTTCTCAAACTCAAACGCTCAGCTCTGTTCGACCTGCTGGGTTTTCATGCCCATGGTGCTCTGGTTCAGTCACGCTTCCAGAACGTCGCTGAGATGGATGTTCCTTCCCATTTTTTCTTTGGGTTGGAGTGGAAAAGCAGACAGAAGAGACTCATGCACTTACTGAGGTCTGACAGTGGACTACTACTGCAGGAGGACACACACATTCGGCAGTGTTTCTGTGGAACTGTACACAGCAGAGTTTCGGGAGGAACCAGAGCTGGTGCTGGCAGTCCTTCAAAGAATGCCAGCAAAGTAACCGAGGACCACAGAGATTGTCTGGAAGCACATCTTTCCGCCCAGGAGCTGCAGGAGGCACTACAGACTCTGCAGAGCGGGAAAGCTCCCGGCATAGATGCAGAGTTATAAAACCTTCTGGATGGACATTGGGGACGATCTTCTGTGTGTCCTGCAGGACAGTCTGAGCAAGGGACGGCGTCCTGTATCTCTGCTGTGCTACGATTATAAACTGCTCTCTAAGGTGCTGGCCATGAGACTCAGGAAGGTGATGGACCAGGTCATCCATGTGGACCAGACCTACTGTGTGCCCGGCAGGTTGATATCTGACAACATTACTCTAATTTGGGACATTTTGGACCTCTGCAGTTGATTAGGCTCAGAGTTTGGTCTGATTTCTCTAGATCAAGAAAAGGAGTTTCAGCTCAGGTTTTATAGCCAAGACCAGGGACTTGTACAGTGACATTGAGAGTGTGCTGAAGGTCAATGGTAGATTAAGTGCTCCTTTCAGAGAGGTGTCAGACAGGGCTGCTCAATGTCGGGCATGCTGAACTCTCTGGCCCTGGAGACTTTTCTACAGAAGCTGAGGTCTCGTCTGTCTGGTCAGTCCTGTCTTAGGAAGTGGAAATGGATTCTACCTAAGATGTCTTTTAAAGGTCGAGTCCTCGTCATCAACAACCTTGTGTCCTCTATGCTGTGGCACCGGCTGATGTGTCTGGACCTGCCAGAGAAGCTCCTGTCCAGAGTGCAGGCTGCTCTGGTGGACTTCTTCTGGGACCGTCTGCACTGGGTCCCCCAGGGTCTTCTTTCTCCCCAAACAGGAGGGGAGCCACGGACTCGTAAACCTGCCGAACAGGAGAGCAGCGTTCAGACTCCAGCACATCCAATGCTGGGTCCAACTGGACCCTCCGACTTGGTCTGGGGGCCAGTGGCTCGCACCATACTGGAGTGGTGTGGTGGACCGGGTCTGGCAGACTCTCTGTTTTCTTTGTTGCTTCACTTCCAGTTATTTAACTTAAAAATGGCCGTGTATATAACCAGGAGAGTGGAGAACAGTGTGGTCGTGGACTCTAAGCTAATGTTTGTGCGAATGCTAAAGACCAGACAGAAAACTGATTTTACTTTTTTTTCAGTCAACAAATAATTTGGTGGAGATGCTTTGTGCTGGGTCGGGCCAAGATGGCAGTGTATGTGAGCAGAAAGAGGTGGCCCTCCCCCCATCTCTCCTGTTCCAGTGTGTGTGGAGCTGATCAGGGTCAGGGTGGATTTAATTTTTTTAAATTGTCAGGAGACCTCACCTCTTTTAAAAACTGTGGTTTACTGTGGTGCTACCAGGATGTCCTGTGTCAGGTGGAAGATGATGACCTGTTGTTTGGTAATGTGCTGAAGAAGCGATGTGTTTATGTGTGTATGTGTTTGTATATATGTATATTTTTTGAAATTGAAAAAAATACACAAAGTAAGGCTATTTTTATAACAGCAAATAAAGTTGTGTTTTAAAAATCAAATCTCTATGTCTCTCTCTCTCTATGTCTCTCTCTCTATGTCTCTCTCTCTCTGTCTCTCTCTTCAAACCCATGTCCAGCATAAGTTAGTCGGAGAGTTAACTGACTTTAAATGAGTACCAAGCAGACTTCTCAGTCAGTGGTAATGTGATCAAGGTTTTAAAGCAGACAGGCTTTTAATTAGTCTCAGTATTTTCCTTTTTTTAGTCTTCACACAATTACTGTTGGGTGCAAAACCACAAATGCTTTCGAGGAAAAAGTTTAACACTGTTAAACTTGAATCAAGTCTGGCTCATGATGGCAGACATATTTAAATATATACACTTTTTATTTATTTTATTAGGTTTACAGGACACATGGTGTGGTCTTCTTCTTTATACCTTGATCGTAACAAGCACTTATTAGAGTTACTGTTGCTTTTCCCTCCTCTTGACACAGACCTGCATTTCTCCTTTGTCATGTTCAAAGTTTCATCTTCATTGTGATGCTCCATTTGCAATGTATTTATAAAGTGATCAGTGAGTTTACGTTCCAACATTTCTAAAAAGTCCACTTTACGTCAAAGCTCAGGTCAGTAAAAGTTAACAATGGCAGGATAGTGAATGTTGCCATTTTTCTGCTAAACTCTGCCTATCAACTCATCTGTGTACTTTCATGGTCTTTTTCATTCTATGAAGAGGATTTTTGAAGTTTTCTGTATTTTCAGTGTATGCAACCTGATGGACGTACAGGAATCTCTTTATTTAGCTTTTCAGTGTGTTGACAGGCTTATTAATTCTCCTGTCATTTATATGTCTGGTAACCTCACCTGACTTCACTCAGCCTCTTCCCAGCTGTGGCTCATTCTCCCTAAATTAGGCAGCATGCACCTGCTTTCTGCTATATTATTATTATCATTATTATATTTGGACTATACCCAAGCAAAGTGACTATACTGATTCTGCATCTGTGTCATGCATTTGGGTTCAAACTTCCTGAGTTGTTACAACCTCAGCAGTGCAGTACATTGACAGTAATGACTCTGTCTTTGTTGTGTATGTATTAGAGACTGCACAGTCCTGCAGCATGTGAATGTACAGTCATGTGCAGCAGTTTCACACATACTGAGGTGTGTGAGGTTTCCCTGTCCCCAGAGCTCAAAAATACCCACTGAAATATGTTTGCTGGTGGTAGAGGCGTAATTAACATTCCCTGAGTGTTTACAGTCAATTATTCAACACAGTAGTTTTCTGTGGTAGCTACTCATTACTCCAAAGCTGTCACAGAGGGAACAAATCCTCATTTTAAAGGTGAGGAAATCCAAGAAAACAGTTGTTTCTCAGAAGAAAGTGTTAATTTAACTCAATGACATAGTAGATTGTGGAAAAACATGCATGAGAAAAGAAGAAGGAGAAAGGGACTCTGTTGTGTGTTTGTGGTTCAGTTCTTAACAGCTGTGAGAAAAATAATGGAGTGTTGAGCATTAGAAACCCATGTAAATATACAAAAAGCACTGGAGCACTGTGCACTGCACTGATTCCCACAGTGCTGAGGATACACAACCTTCCCAAGAGAAAGTTTATAGTTTAAGTGTGTACATGTTGCAGGGTCATTGTGTTTGACATAAAAACCCTCTGCTTTCCTGCCTTTACACATGCATACATTACACAAAGACACACTCACAGGCCACAAACTTTACAGGCACACAGACGTACACATGCAGTCCTACCCTCCCACCACTAAACACACATGTAAATCTGCCACTGCCAAACAAACGGGTAATTACACCTCGTACTTAGATGCCCCTGCTTCCTTTTTTACACCTCCTCTCCTCTTTTCACTTCCTGCCGCTTCATATGCATGACCGCAGGATGTGTCACATGTGGCTGAGGAGACGCCATGAGGGAGGATATACATCGAGATATTAACATTCCTGATGGTTTGCGCTAGTTACTGTCAAACAGCTGCTTACAACTTATTTAAAGTCAAGGGTGGAGAGTAAAAAGCAGAGCAAGGCTGCTACAACATACTTATTTAACAACCTTTTCATGAAAAGAGCCCACGGACAAAATGAACAAAAAAAAGTGCCAGAAAGAAGCACTGAACTAATTGAAACCACTGTAAAACATGTGCGACTGACTTTTAGTAGGATATATCCCAGAACAGCAAAAGTGGAAAGTGGATCGCACATGTTACAGACCACACTGTAGGGGGGTCATGTGATGAGAAGACCTCTGTTTTATTTATTCTTTGTATGAAGTTAACAGTGAGAGTTAGCGACTAACATTCAGCATAAGCTAACACAATGCAACTGAACTTGTCATGAACGATGTGATTCATGGTTGAGATAAATGCATTAGTCAAATAAACTTGCTCCATTAAGTTATGCAGTGGTACCTCACATTCTTACGTCATCACATTGTTTCAAAGAAAGCACTTAAAGAATACAAAAATACAAAGGTATTGGAAGCCACCTGGAGAAAACAAAAACACTGCCAGTACGGTTGTCCGGTAGCACAGTGCCCTAACATAAACTAGGTGTCGTCCTCTTCGCCTTTCTTGCTCTCTCTGCCTTATTTCCCAGTCTCTCGTGTTCTCTGCTGCCACACACTTCGCCTCGCCACTCTCTTCTTGCTGTTTGTTGTTCTGCTTCCAGTTAAAAACCCTGTTCCTTTGCCGTTGATTGGTTCTTGTTGATTGGCAGAACCTCCAGGTGCAGTACAGTCAACATTTTATGGTGCCTTCGCAGGCAGTGGGACATTTCTAAAACATGCAATAAAAACTTAAAACACACTGGTGCATAGAACCATGCAAAACTCTTAAAAAATACAATATTCAAATATTCAATAATCATCAATGAAACCAGTCCCATGCCATGTGACATATACTATGACTTTCATTGCCTTGCTCTAAGTGGGTTTATATTGGAGTCAATAGAAAGGGCAGGGTTTCTCAACCCTGGTCTTGGGACCCACTGCCCTGCATGTTTGAAGCAGGGAAACATTTTAAAGTTGCAGTAACAGGATTGAGAATCCCCGACGTAGGGTGTGCAGCGATATGATATATTTTGTTGAGCGCAGCAATGCATATTTTTGTTTCCCTTGTGTTATTTCCCTTTTTATATAATAATAATAATATATGAATAATAACGTGCAGTGTGTGTAATAAAAGAGTGGTATAGCTGTTACTGCTACATAGCTTGTGAAAGAATAACCTCCCAGGTGTGTAATTTTTGTGAGGTTGTCATGGACCTTCGAGGTGGCCACCAGGAATGCCCTACATATTTAGGGGTGGCACATTTAAAGGCAGACACATATAGTCCTGTAGGGGGGGTGGAAGTCCCCCCGGAAGGACAAACACATCAATGGGGGCTGGAGCTGAGAGCAGTCTACGTTCATGATGAACAGGGCAGTGGATCTTCTGTACAGAACTAGTCCTCTCCCAGGAGGGTAGAGGCTACATCTGGAGGTTGTAGCACTACTGTGGTCCCCATGTTTGTGTGTGAGAGAGTGAGAGAGTGAGTGTGGAGCTAACGCTACTACTCCAGCCTGATACGGCTCAAAAAGTATCTCCCCATTGCATCAGTCCGCGGCCCCTAGCTCATATTCTCCGTGTCCTAGACTCCCCTCATGCCCGGGTGGCCTCCTCCCCCTCACTCCTTGATTGTTCTCCATCTGAAGCTTTCATGTTTCCATGTGTCTTTGCCCATTCCTTTTTGCTCGATGCATTTTGTGATCCGCAGCTTTCTTCAGTATTTTAGTCCAACTGTGCTTCTGTTCCTTTTCCGCAATGCTCCAGTCTCCCTGTATGTGTAAGTCTGGTTTGTCTTTTTGACAAGTCTTTGTTTGTTTCCCCTTTGTTTATTGGTTGTTATTTATTTCTATATTTTATTTAACCTTTATTTAATCAGATAAAAGACCCATTGAGATCAAGACCTCTTTCACAATGATGACCTGGCCAAGAAAGGCAGCAGCACACGTCTTAGTTAAGGGAGAAAACAGTTACAAAACAATCAAGCAAGTAAATTGACGTGCACGAGTTACGGTTGCAGTAACAATTTAAGAACACTGGCACTGTTCAATGGATTCCCGTTCTCTGTCTTTTAAGATGGAGTGGAAAGCTCCCAGTGAACTAGCAAGAGACTGAACCACAATGTCAAATGCCTTGGTCATTGCCTCAGGTACCTTCTGTAGTTTGGAATATTTGCGTTACCTGTAATCACGTGTGTGTTGAGACCTAGATGTGAATGTGTGAATGTTATCATTTAAGTTTACATTTTAATATATTTTAATAATTCAGAGGCCAGTGACGTTGCTTGAGCTTTATTTACTTTTCACTTGTATTTAATTTTTTTTTTGAACTGTGGTCTGTTTTGGGTATGATGTCATCAGCCAGCGCCAGACAGGAGGATTATTGTTGTTGTTTTGCTGATGCAGGTGCCGCGAAACTGTGTATGGTTATAAAAAAACAAGACGGATTTAGAACTGGGAAAATAATAAAGTTGCCAAACTGTGAGACAGAGTGCAACATGTGGGCCCATCAGTTGCTCCTCTCCTTTGCTTTTCCAGGATCTTTATTGACTGTGAGTTGTCATATCTGTCAAAGACTACACGTTTCATCTGTTGCTGAATCAGGAAGACTTTGGAGCTGTGACCTCAGGCAACTACAGACCCCAGTTTCTTTTCTAGGTCAGGCTTTTGTGATTGTGAATGAACTGTATTTTGTTCATTACCCTATTGACTTCAGAGGGTGATATGGATAACATATCCCAGTAACACTAAACAATGAATATATCTCTTTCAGGAAGGGCTAGCTTATGGTAAATGAAAAGGTTTTGTGTTATTTCACCGTGAAAAATAATTTACTTATGCTTTCCGCCTATTCATCACTGTGTTTGGAGGTCAAAGGTACATAATTAAAAACACATTATCAACATAAATTCAGGTAATCCATGTGCACAAGGTACCTGACTACTCTCACACAAAACTTTATGTTTATCAGATCTTCCTTTGGAAAACTAGACTGAAGTTTAGATGTAACCCTTTCACCCCCAGAAAGTTCTATATTGGCTCTGTGGGTGCATCACTTAACCCTAACCCTTCAAAATAAAGTTCCACAACAATGCACTTCTTGAATGTGAGACGCTGAAGATAATAATAATAAAAAAAAATGTTGATGTGTTTTTTTCTAACTCGGGTAGGGGTACAGTACCTCAAAATATGAGGACCCTCCTGCTAGACTGTAAGGAGTGTTTGAAGTGGCAGGTGGATGACATTGGAGTAACACTGCAGCCTTTTCTAAAAGTTCTGAATTTCCAGATTTTTTTCAACCAAGTGATTAATATTAGCTCATTTCAACCAGAGTAAGCCTCTGACTTGGGATACATAACCAGTTAGAGTGCGAAGGGCTTATTTGTCACGCTCATGGTCTCTGAGAGGCTCACACTCACAGTTAGTTGGGTGTTATTTGGGCTGCTGGTGTCTAAGCAATGCATGTAGCAGTAGGGAGTTGAGGCTCTTTCTCAGGCATATGGGGCAGAGCCTTGCTGTTCCTAATAATCTAGTGGCACACTCTACGAGATCCTGTGCTGCATTAAGGGGGTACCATTGGCAGAGATTCATGTAGCAGCCTTATTTCCCCATTTTTACAGGATCAATGTGGCGGGCCAACATATTCTTAAATCCAAACCCAAAACACCTATTCAGAATGGCTCTAAATACCCAGTAGTGTGCTGACACTTTTTATTCTTGTGTGTTTTTATTTGGTATTTTCATGCTTTGATTTGTGTTTTATGAATTTGTTTTTACCGTCTGCTTGTAATGCTGTGTGTCTGTAATGCTTTTATTTTGTAAAGCACTTTGGCCAACTGTGGGTTGTTGTAAAGGGCTATAGAAATACAGTACATGACTATAACTATGGATCTGAGACTCAGCGAGGACCGTCACCATCTCTTCTTGTGCAGAACAGAATGAGGCATTCCAGGCAGGAGGAAGAGGCAAGTTCACCAGATGTATTTATAAACGCACGCCTCCTAAGGTCAGTCATATGACTTCCAGAGGTATAGTCATAAATTAAGGTGGTCCCAGTGAATGGTAAACTGGTGATACAGCTTGCTGTGGGTTTTTATATCATTAAAGTAATTGAGGAGGAGTTAACCCACGTTAACTGAGATGCACATCTCAGGCTATCTTTGAGTCTCAGCATCTCGCAATGCAGGCAGTTCTCAGCAAAAATAGACAGAGACGCTCTGATGATAATGATTGACATTCTACCAGCAATATGACATAAAACTGACACTTTTTACAGTTTGAAACACAGAGTCTAGGCTGAATCGGAATGCATGAAAAACATAAATGTGATATTTTTAAAGACAGATTCTCAATCTCTGTCCATCTGAGAAAACGAAAACCACATGATATTTTCACTCATAGATAAATCAGAAACTGAGGAGTGAGGAGACACAGTGCAACACACACGCCACACTAGGCTGACTATGGCTATGTATTCTCAGCCTTTACTCCATAATTCTTTAGCCCACATTCTCTCAGCCAATCATTTCAAACATGTCTCTGCCTTTGCTTTACATGCACTTCACCACAAACAACGACACACAAACAGGCTAACAGTAGACTCATGTGTCATGTGTTCACAGGAGACACAGACATGTGACTGAATCACTGAGGATGAATGGGGTGTGGGAGTCCAATTCACAACACAGACTAACATTTTGTCGATTCCATGTATCTTTTAATCAATATACTGTACACATATATTCAATTTATAATATTTTGTGTATTTTCATAATTTATTATTATTATTGTTTAATACAGGCTTTAAAACCAGGAAAAGTACCTTATCTTCATATGACGATATGCAAAATTTAAGACCATATCTTGTCTCATGTAGATATACTATCCATTTATTGTCCTATAGTTTCGGACAAAAGGTAATTGAAAAGCAACAGGCCATCAGTCAGAGAAACAACTAAAACTGAAACTGTAAATGAAGAACACATTCATCAGTGACTGCTATCATTTTTATTATTTCCTAATTACAGCTCAACACTTGTTTCGTCCACTATTTGTTTCTGCTAGTAACATGTAGCACAAACTGACTGTTGCCTCATCTCAACCCATTTAAACCAAATATAAAACATTCAAATGTTACAGCAAAATACAGAGTTTACACCCACATAAAATGTATGATCTTCTCTCAGATCATTTACAAAACATTATTTAACACATATTTATATGTCATATTATATCAGATGCTGTTCTGATGAGAGTGAATAAAGACATGCCAGCTGTAACGGATGTTCTACGACTGCCCTCCACTGGCCTGGACAAGATCCTACACTACTGCATTTACACAAAAGGACAGAAGAGTCATCCCACAATAGGCAATAATTCAGCTTCAAAATAAGATAAGTACACAAAAAAATGCAACTTCATCCTGAGAGAGAAACACAACCTCAAACATGTTTCGTCTCAAACAACTAAATTCATCAACTGAGAAAAACAAAAACATAAATCTGTCACATGGAAAACGCAAAAGTGTTCTAAATGTGTTGTTTTCATGGAAAACCTCAATTGCTCGTAGTGAGATGCTGTCTGAGAAAATATGTTTCCAGAAAATTTAAGTCATAAAGTCCTTTGTTCAGGTTTATGAACCAATTTATTTGATATATCTCATGGGAAATGCAGCCCAAACCAAAGCACCTGATCCTGAGCCTCCACTAAGACAAGTCCAATCATTGCTGGACAGTAAGAGAAAACAGAAGGACCATAACACTGACAGGATACTGTACACAGGGTAATCTAAAGGGATAGTTGAGGTTTTTTAAAGTGTGATCGTATTGATTCATAGTGCAATCTGTGCTGCGCAATCACCGGGCACACTAATGCTCCAAAATCCAGCTTAATACACAGAGGCATGCACTCATGGAATATCTGCCAACAGGGATAAAAGAAAACTTTAGAATGTTTGCTGCTTTATCTCACTCGCAGCAAAAACACAAGGTCACATTGTTTTAGTTCACAGAGAACAAACAGGAAGAATAATAATCATCAACAACAACAACAACATAATCAAAAGTTACACACTGTGGCTTTTAGATATTGGGCACTTAAGCAGGCATTGATTTTATTATTTCCTGTATGAGTGTGTGTGACAGTTATGACAAACACTTTGATGAATGCTCCTCTCCCAGATGAAGCGCCCTGCGATACATTTCTGCACATGTTATCAGGTCCTTTTAGGTCAGTGCTAACAAGCAGGAGGGCTAACATCAAAGTCATCACTTCATACTATTGCTGCTGAGCCCCAAACTAGAACCCAGTGTCACATTCTCTGTGGTATTTGCTGCTCTGATTGGATTAACACTGATACACATACGTGTCCAGTCATGGAAAAACCAGGAACAAGTGGGCTGAGGGGCATTTTGAGTGATTTACAGATTCTGAAAGTGTGATTTCTAGGCTTTCTGAAAATATTTGAAGAAGATAGACTTAGACTTAGACTTCCTTTTATTGTCATTGCACAGAAAACACAGCAGTGAAACTGGCCACGAAATTCCGTTAAGAACCAACACATAGCATTGAATTTTGAGGTAGATTATTGTGTACTATCATTAATAAAAGAATAAATAAGTAAGTGTTTATGTATATAAATATATATAAAAGTAGTGCAAAAAGTAAAACAATAATGAAAACTGTAGCAGCAATATGAAAAGACAAAAAGAAAAAAAAACGTTCAATATTGCACAGATAGTGTCGGGGGGGTTGTTATTTGGAATTTAGCAGTCTGATGGTGGTCTGTTTGTTCTGCTGCGGATGCTGCGGAACCTCCTGCCAGACGTCAGCAGGGAGAACAGTCCATGGTGGGGGTGGGTGTGGTCAGTGAGGCTCTGGTGAGCCCTGGTTAGGCAGCGCCTGTGTGCAATGTCCTGGATGGGTGGGAGTGGAGTCCCAATGATCTTCTGTTCTCACCACCCTCTGCAGAGACTTCCAGTCGGAGGCCTTGCAGCTCCCAGACCAGACAGAGATGCCACTGGTCAGCAGGCTCTCGATGGTCCCTCTGTAGAAGGTGGAGAGGATGGGAGGGGGGAGAGACACCCTTCTCATCTGTCGCAGGAAGTGTAGGCGCTGCTGGGCTTTCTTCACCAGGGAGGTAGGGTGAAGTGTCCAGCTGAGGTTGTCTGTGATGTGGACCCCCAGGAACTTGGTACTGCTGACGACCTCCACCATTGTGCCATTGATGAGGAGTGGTGTACGGTTGGGTCGGGATCTTCTGAAGTCGACGATGATCTCTTTTGTCTTGTCGACATTCAGGAGCAGGTTGTTCACCCTGCACCAGTCCACCAGATGTCGCACTTCCTCTCTGTAGGCCAGTTCGTTGTTGTCCTGAATGAGGCCCACAACTGTTGTGTCGTCCGCATATTTTAGGATGTGGTTGTTGTTGTACCTGGGACGACAGTCGTGGGTCATCAGGGTGAACAGCAGAGGACTCAGGATGCAGCCCTGTGGGGAAGATGTGGCCATTTCAATGGAGGCACTCCTCAAACTGCTTTAGGGAGAATTTTAGCCTCAAAGATGTACACCTTCTGGGAGCCAAAAGACAGAATCATCACATTTACATAGTCCAACCCCCTCCTGGTCTGATATAGATACACATTTCTAATATCAAATGAAATCCATTTTAGTGGTTCTGTGGTGCAGTGTGGATGGATCAGTGTGTTACTGAATGATGATGATGTGCTAACTCTCAGCTAGTTGCTAAATCATTAGCATCACAGTCGATACTTCATACACAAAGCTGTCATTCAAGCACATCAGGTTGGTTTCTTATTCATTTTAATAGCAGACGCTCACTTGCTCCTGTTACAGCTTATAATACGATCATCTGATCGAACACAAGTTTCAATGTGCGTAACATTTGTATTTTAAAACGACAATACTGAGCTAGCTAATAACAATGTAGCCACATAACGTTCTGAAACACACAGTGGATTATTAAAGACAGCACTTTTTAATCCCTGTAACTTCGAATGAACTCGATTAACGATGTCAATGAAAACTCACGTCATAAGAAGATAGAAGGTTAATAAGAGGTTCTGGGTGCTTTATTTTCATCGCGTACATCATGTTGTAATGTCAGAAGTAACTACTGTGTCTGTTCACGTCAAGGTGTCCAGTTGTCCTCATGTCCTGCCACTCTCTTTCAGCCACTAAATAATCCATCTGTTCGTTGTTCATAAACTCTGGAGAGAGTTTGTGACGACACATTGTGGCTTCTTCTTTCGTAGCATTTCCATAGCCCAGCGGAAGTGAGATCGGTGTTGGCATGACCACAAGCATCTGTACAGCCACAGTTCTTCTGCCATGTGTTTATCCGTGTCCATCTTCATTCGACGATGAAAATGAAAACACAGATCAAACAAACCTAATTCAAATACAAAGATGCACAATACTGTGATTTGAAACATTGAGTTACTTCTTCAAAATGTCCACTTGCATATTCTGTAAAAAATCTCAGATTTGTCTTTGTTTACTGCTCTTTTTTCGTGGCGGGTCACATATGCTGCCAATTAACTGGGAGCTCAATTGGGGGAAATAGCATTCACTTAAAAATAGAAACATTAATGGTGTGAAACAGAATCATGATTCCTGTAACTAGTCCCCATGAAGTTTTTGCTTCATTTATTGAAGCAGGTTTAGCAGCATTACGTGTTTTGCCAGTTTGGGATTTGACTGCCAAACCTGTAAATCCCAATTTATTTGCCTCAGTCTTCTAATCATCGCTGCTGCTGAGAATGGAACATTTGTTCAACAAAAAGAAGTGGAATGCTGCAGTGAAATGTTTAAGTGTTACTTCACAGTTTTCACTTAATCTCTGGTTGTTATATTGTTATGTTGGTTCACACCAGTATCTGGAAGCTGTTCCACTGGCTCTTCTAAAAACCCAGTGGCAGGAAGTGCTTTTCCGAGAAACTCTAGTGCTCAGAAAATGATAATGTGGATATTCACTAAACTACTAACTAAACCCACATCTTATAATTGTTTATAAAATAAGTACAAAGACACAGCTAACGTGTACATGTGCACATGTGGTCTGAGCTGATCTCTGAGCTTGTTGTGACTCATAAACACAGACTGTGTAACAGTCACATGCAAATTAAGCTGAACATACAGTATATGCACGTGTAACTAAAAACCACTTTGTTCTGTAGATAATATAAAGATATATATATATCAGGCTCAGGCTCAACACTGAGTGACAAACACAAATCAGTTCTGTGTATCAGTCGAGGATATTGTATATTAATATTGGATAGTATAGGATATTATTAGTATTACGTAGTAGTATTTATAAGTGTACACATATGACTTAAAGTAAGGTAATGGTTTCAAATGTTCATATCAACTTTATAAGTTTTATATTCACTTGCTGTATATTTTCCTACAATATCAGCTCCTGCCAACTAAATGAATTATGTTTTTATGAATCTATTTCACCCGCGACCCTCCTGTGGATGATAAAACAGTGAAAATGGATGACTGCAACTGACAATGTGTGATTTCAGCAGCTGAAACAAACAAAGTCCAACCTCATGGTGAAGACTTTAACTTTACTTTAAGTAACTTTTCATTAGGAAGTTAATACTTGATGCACAGTGAAATGGTGCCAGTAAAATGACACCATCCATTTGTATCTACAGTAGATATGACACAACACTGGTTTAGAGGGAAAGTATCTGTTTAATTGTCCTGCTGTGTGTTTACGAGAGCCACCAAACAACAGTTTAAGGCAAGAAAGTTGTTTGTTGCCTCCAAATTGTTGAGAACAAATAGTTGTCAAATATAAAATGTAATTAATATCTACAAAATTCAACAGACCTCAAAGACAAAAAATAAACATGAAGGGCGGGCAATTGTGAACTTGAGGTCTCAGTGGTTGTGTGTGGCAGAACTGAGCAATTATATTCTGACTAATGGCGTATACTCGCCTCCACACGATTAGGTTGCATCTCCACTACAAAAAAGTACTTGTGGGCGGAGTCATCACTGCACGGCGACACACACACACAAGTGACTAGTGACTTTACACCAGGCTCCTGTAGTTGTTGGAGATTAACCCACGTTTTTAGATTGGGACGTCTCTTCCTGTGATGGCACTCGGACCAATCATCACATAGTTACCAACTCAGCACGCTTTTGGAACCTCGCCTGAGCAGGTACTACAAATAGGACCTGGTACCAGGTTACTATGCTAGTGGACACTCTATTTAAACTGTGCCGTGGCGAGGCGAGGCGAGGAAATGCACCATAATTGATGCAGAAGGAAAACACCCCAATGCTGAAGTTTTAATGCTCCAAATGACAACAAACACTACAGCAGTGGCTGTCTTCAACAAATCAATTACCACAAACAGCTTGATTATCTCATTATTTCCTCACAATCCTCTATGCACATTTACAAAGTAACAAGGGACACCCCCCCACCACACACACACAAACACGCACACACAGAGCGAGTAAGAGAGAGACACAAGTGAACAAACCCTCCCTTATCCACTTGACATACATTAGTGCTGAGACAATGTGGATATTTACAGCCTCAATAACTCAATCTGCTTCATTAGAAGTCACATTCAGCTGGAGAGCGCTCTCACAGGAGCGCAGAATAAAAGTCCATTCTTCTGGATCTGAGGCCCTGCAGTAGCTTCCACTATTCCATCATGTTCAAGTCGTGTTTGTCTGCTGCAGTGAAATATGCAGCGATTAACTCACAGAGTCATCATCTCCTGGGAGCAGTGTGTGTGTGTGTGGTTGTCAGAGTTGGAGGATGTATCCAGAATGTCTAAGTAACTTCACAATAGAAGGTTTCCCTGAGAAAAGACCAGAGCTGAGCCAAGACAAAGCAGGAACTTGGATTCCTGAAGTGCACCCACGGGTGGGGGTGGTGTGGGGGTGGGATGACCTGCTGATTGCAGTGTTTAAAGGTTCTTTTAGATCAAAAGGTAAACCTACTCTCTCTGTCTCTCTGTTGATTCATTAAACTATAATAGAGGACTGCAATAAAATGAATCTGTGACTTTCTTCCTTAATTTGATGACACTTTAAATCACTTAATGCACAGATTCTAAAGACATAATGCAGGTAAATAACAGACTGTCATTGTATGGACTTAATGGTCCAGTGTGTAAGAATGAATGACTGACAAGGACTCCTCCACTCACTCCTCTTTACCAAGCGAGTCAGGGAAATATTGTAGACTTCACAAACCAGAAGGTGTCCATTGTTTGCAGAGTATTTGGGCTAAACTTGTAGTACTTTTGCATTACAGTAGTTCTAGTAGTACTCGGCTCTGTTCTACTGGGTTTGGTATCAGGCACGTCACTTCAGTTACTTCATAGCACCTCCTCACCGTCTGCAGGGGGCCACGATGTTGTTTAACATGCAACACAAACTAGTGACGAGCAAAGCAGTGCCGTCATTACAATCAGTTAAATAAACCGATTAGTTCAGTACTCTGACACAGTCACTCAACTGATATATGACAATAATAATAATAATAATAATAATAATAGGGTTGTAACTCGCTGGCTTTCAGCAGTGCTGTCACTAAATAGAGAGAGAGAGAGAGAGAGCGAGCTGGACAACAGTATAGTGCATGGGTTAGTATTCAATGATAAACCCTTTGAGGACCGTTTTTCAATTTCTAACCAGGGCACGCAAACATCTTTAGAAAACCAAAACATTGTGGCCCTCAACTGAGCAGCCCAGTAATGCTATTCTAGATTTGGCAGCTGAAGCCCCCCCTATCATGCGGTACATATAAGAGGGAGAGTCTGAGTCTTGGCTTCCTGTTGTTCTAGATGAAATTGGAAATAAGCTTTCTGGTGTTGGGAAAAAAAAGACAGAGGAGGGGCTAGTGGAATTGGTTGAAAGATAAATAAAAATTTAGATAGTATAGTCATTTTTACAATGTTTATTCTTCCCAGCATAGGCAGAGGTAGTGTTGTCCATCTTGTGATCTCTTCTGTCACATCAAGTACCATGGGCTCATAATTGGCTGAACTAAGATTACTTATCTTTGGGGTTATTTTGATGCTCAAGTATTTAAATCCCTCTCATTTCCATTTAAAAACATAATAGATGACTTTTCTTTTGTCACACCGTGGTGAGGTTTGTCCTGTCTTGGGGTTTTGTCTTGTCATTTCCTGTTTTATTTTGAAAACTAACTCTCCTCTCGTTTCAGGTCACTTGCCCTTCCTCACCTGTCTGTCATCCCTGATCACCTATTGCTTCCACCTGTTCCCCATTAACCTTATGAGTTTAAATAGGCTTTGTCTCTCTTGTCTTGTGCCAGAGTGTTTCGTCTTGTTCATTCACCCCAGCCTGCATTCAAGCCTCGTCACAGCCATAGCATTGCTCGATCACGTAAGCCTGTTTGTTCCTCCCGAAGAGTGATTTTTTTGTTGTAAATTTTGTTAGTCTTTAGTTTAGAAACCATAGCTTCAGTTAATTTTATAGCCGTTTGTTTTCCTCCTCAGGAGTGATTTTCATTTTGTTAAAATGTCATAGTTTCTCATAGAGCCTCCGTTTTTCCTCCAGTCGGAGCGAACTTTGTTTAATGTTTTGTAGCCTTTGAGTTTTCCTCCGTTGGAGTGATTTTCAGTTGGTTATTTTTTTTGTTTGCATAAGTTCATCTTAGGAAAGCTAACCTTAGCTCATAGACTGTTTTAAAGCCTATTCATTTATCACTCGGTCAAGAGGTGATCTGGGTTTTTGTGACAAATAAAGCTTGCCTAACCGTCCATCTCTGCGTCTGAGTCCTGTTTTGAGTCCCAGCCTGACATCTTTGTTCACCTTAAACCCAGAGATACTCCCAAATTGATTAAACAACTCTAAGAGAGATGGTATCGATTCTGCAAGTTGTGATAAGAATACAATAGTATCATCAGTGTACATTGCTGTATTGTGTTCCAAGTCCCCAATCTTGATACCATGAATTAATGGGTGTGATCTGATTGCTATTGCTAATGCTTCAATGGACATGTTGGTGCAGGAAATAGAGGTGATGAAGAAGTGATGGGCAGGTTTTGTATCCAAGACAGGAACACAGAGAGACAGATGGTGGCAGACTTTGCAAAAAGGATGCAAATGGCTGTAGTGAATACTTTTTTCCAGAAGAGTCATGAGCATAGGGTAACTTATAAGAGTGGAGGTAGGAGCACACAGGTAGACTACATCTTACAAGACGAAGAGGACAAAGACAGAACAAAGGACAAAGTGGTGGAAGCTGAAAAGAGAGGACTGTTCTGTGGTTTTCAGGGAGGAGTTGAGAAAGAATCTGGGTGGTCAGGGAGAGCTCCCAGATGACTGGACAACTATAGCTAATGTAATCAGGGAGACAGGTAGGAGAGTACTTGGTGTGTCGTCTGGAAGGAAAGTAGATAAGGAGACTTGGTGGTGGAATGGGGAAGTGCAGGAGTATATAAAGAGAAAGAGGTTAGCAAAGAAAAGGTGCAGGAGTATATAAAGAGAAAGAGGTTAGCAAAGAAAAGGTGGGACACTGAGGAGACTGAAGAGAGCAGACAGGAGTACAGGGAGATGCAGCACAAGGTCAAGATAGAGGTGGCAAAGGCCAAACAAAGGGCGTATGATGACTTGTATGCTAGGTTGGAAAGTAAGGAGGGAGAGAATGATTTATACAGGTTGGCAAAACAGAGAGATAGAGTTGGGAAAGACATCCAGCAGGTTCGGGTGATTAAGGATAGAGAGGGACATGTGTTGACAGGGGACACAGAAGTAATGGGAAGATGGAAAGAGCTAATGAATGAGGAAAATGAAAGAGAGCAAACATGAAGTGAGAGGATAAAGAATGGAAAGGCAGTTGGTCCTGATGATATACCTGTGGAGGTATGGAAGTGTCTAGGAGAGGAGGCAGTAGAGTTTCTGGTTAGACTATTCAACAAGATCTTAGAGAGTGAGGGGATGCCTGAGGAATGGAGAAGAAGTGTGATGGTGCCCATTTTTAAGAATAAGGGAGATGTTCAGAATTGCAGTAACTATAGAGGAATAAAGTTGATGAGCCATACAATGAAGTTATGGGAAAGAGTAGTGGAAACTAGACTGAGAGCAGAAGTCAGCATTTGTGAGCAACAGTATGGTTTCATGCCTAGAAAGAGTACTACAGATGCAGTATTTGCTTTAAGAATGTTGGTAGACAAATACAGAGAAGGTCAGAGGGAGCTGCATTGTGCCTTTGTAGATCTGGAAAAAGAGAGAGGAACTATGGTACTGTATGAGGAAGTCTGGAGTGTCAGAGAAGTATGTTAGACTGGTGCAGGACATGTATGACAACTGTGAGACAGCGGTGACAGAGAAGTTCAAGGTGGAGGTGGGACTACATCAGGGTTCTGAGTCCCTTCTTGTTTGCGGTGGTGATGGACAGATTGACAGATGAGGTTAGACAGTAATCTCCATGGACTATGATGTTTGCAGATGACATTGTGATCTGTGGTGAGAGCAGAGACCAGGTGGAGAAAAAGCTCGAGAGGTGGAGATATGCTCTAGAAAGGAGAGGAATGAAGGTTAGTCGCAGCAAGACACAATATATGTGTGTGAATGAGAGGAACATATAGCGTACATTTAGCAGGATCATGAAGCAAATCCTATAATTTATACTTGGCACTGGCATGTGCTTGAAAGTAAATGTATGCATCAAGCCTTCCTTATTTATGAAATACAATTCATAAGAATTGACTTCAATAATCAGAAGTCAATTCTCCAAAAGTATAAGCCTGTCTGAAGTGTATGATATTGGGATGATGTATTGTGCAGTAAAAACTGACCTTGTTGAATGTGTCACCTGGGTGGTTGTAATGCGCTCTGATTCTTGCTCCTCCGTAATCTGCCAAGTTAAAGAATGTCCTAATTACAGCCATTTTAAATGAGCGGGTAACATCTTTTGATGTAATATGACCCTCCAGTCCAATTAACCCAACACATGTCAGCTTCACTCAGTAGTGATGGCTGGCCACTCACTGGCTCCTTCTAATTCACTATCCTCTGCTTTGAGTGGGTTGCTGCACCAGTCTGATTTAGGTGTGAATGAGTTTTTGTGAAAAGGCTGGTATCACAGACACAGTCAGTCAGCAGGTCCATGTGTAACAAATCACTTTACTTATGGACAGTGTTTTTGACTTTACTATCCATCTCTTTTAGACCATTTCTTCATTTAGGTTAATTCAGAACGCCATTTATTACCAATACTGGAGCAGCACTCCCTGTGATTGGTCATTGTAAAAAGAGCCCAGAGTGCTGTGTTCTCTCTAATCACTTGATAGACATTACATTGAAATCATTTAATGCGACAGGGAGGACATCCACAGACTGCAGAAGGAAGCAAAGATGTTTCTGCATGGCAGGAAGTAGACGCCCACTTCCTGTTTGTGTTTCAGGTTTTTGGGGGTTTTTTTGGACTTTGATTTTTAAAGTGTTTTTATCAATAATGCAATAAAAATCCCACCTCTTCTAACGTAAAAGCTGTTGTGCATAACCATTCATCCATCTTCTACCACATGAGGTTCGCAGGGGCGCTGGTGCCAATCACAGCTGACATAGGGCAAAAAGCAGGGCCAACCTACGGACAGTTAATGGCGTATTTCTACCGGCTCTACTCGCCTCAGCTTGACACGGCACTATTAGGTTGCATCTCCACTACAAAAAAGTACCTACTTAACATGGGCGGAGTCATCGCTGCACGGCTGAGTGAAACTGCGGTGACTTGTTTTATGCAGTGACTTTGTTTTATACGCGACGCACACACACACACACAAGTGACCAGTGACTTTACACCACACTTCTGTAGTTGGAGATTAACCCTCGTTTTTAGGATTGGTATGTAGTTTTAATTTATCTACAATTCAGTACTGTTCGGCTTGATTTTTACATTACATTACATTACATGTCATTTAGCAGACGCTTTTATCCAAAGCGACTTACAATAGGTGCATTTAAACATTTGGGTACAAATAAGAGCTAGAAGTAAGTAAGAGCTTCAAGTAAGCCAAACTATGAAGTGCTAGTCATAAGTGCGATGTATAAGTAATTTTTTTATTTGTATTTTTTATTTTTTTGTCGCCGTCGTCTTAGTCGAGGTAGGGTCGGAAGAAATGTGTTTTTAGTCGGTGGCGGAAGATGTGGAGGCTTTCCGCTGTCCGGATGTCGATGGGGAGCTCGTTCCACCATTTGGGAGCAAGGACAGTGAACAGTCCCAAGTTCTGCGAATGCCTCTGCGATCCTCTCAGTGAGGGGGCAGCGAGCCGGTTTGTCGATGCAGAGCGGAGTGGGCGGGCTGGGGTGTAGGTTTCTGTCCACACGTCTCTGTACAGCCTCCTACACGTACAGTTTCGAATTCAATTTAAAATCCTCCTCCTCATGTACAAAGCACTTAATGGTCAGAAAGACCTAGTCTTACCCTATCACCCTAACAGACCACTTAGGTCACAAAATACAGGTTTACTTGTGGTTCCCAGAGTCTGTAAGAGCAGAATGGGAGGCAGAGCCTTTAGTTACCAGGCTCCTCTCCTGTGGAACCAGCTTCCAATGACAGTTCGGGAGGCGGAGCCTCTCTCTGTATTTAAAGGTGACATGCTTGTATCACACATATATGTTAGTTATGGAGGTCTACTTACATATATTAACTTGTTTTCATGGTCACATATATGTTAGTTATGGAGGTCTACTTACATATATTAACTTGTTTTCATGGTCACATATATATGTTAGTTATGGAGGTCTACTTACATATATTAACTTGTTTTCATGGTCACATATATGGAGTTATCTACTTACATATATTAACTTGTTTTCATGGTCACATATATGTTAGTTATGGAGGTCTACTTACATATATTAACTTGTTTTCATGGTCACATATATGTTAGTTATGGAGGTCTACTTACATATATTAACTTGTTTTCATGGTCACATATATATGTTAGTTATGGAGGTCTACTTACATATATTAACTTGTTTTCATGGTCACATATATATGTTAGTTATGGTCTACTTACATATATTAACTTGTTTTCATGGTCACATATATATGTTAGTTATGGAGGTCTACTTACATATATTAACTTGTTTTCATGGTCACATATATGTTAGTTATGGAGGTCTACTTACATATATTAACTTGTTTTCATGGTCACATATATGTTAGTTATGGAGGTCTACTTACATATATTAACTTGTTTTCATGGTCACATATATATTAGTTATGGAGGTCTACTTACATATATTAACTTGTTTTCATGGTCACATATATATTAGTTATGGAGGTCTACTTACATATATTAACTTGTTTTCATGGTCACATATATGTTAGTTATGGAGGTCTACTTACATATAGTAACTTGTTTTCATGGTCACATATATATGTTAGTTATGAGGTCTACTTACATATATTAACTTGTTTTCATGGTCACATATATGTTAGTTATGGAGGTCTACTTACATATATTAACTTGTTTTCACGGTCACATATATGTTAGTTATGGAGGTCTACTTACATATATTAACTTGTTTTCACTGTCACACATATATGTTAGTTATGGAGGTCTACTTACATATATTAACTTGTTTTCACATGGTCACATATATGTTAGTTATGGAGGTCTACTTACATATATTAACTTGTTTTCACTGTCACATATATGTTAGTTATGGAGGTCTACTTACATATATTAACTTGTTTTCATGGTCACATATATATGTTAGTTTATGGAGGTCTACTTACATATATTAACTTGTTTTCATGGTCACATATATGTTAGTTATGGAGGTCTACTTACATATATTAACTTGTTTTCATGGTCACATATATATGTTAGTTATGGAGGTCTACTTACATATATTAACTTGTTTCACATATATGTTAGTTTACTTACATTTAACTTGTTTCATGGTCACATATATGTTAGTTATGGAGGTCTACTTACATATATTAACTTGTTTTCATGGTCACACATACATGTTAGTTATGGAGGTACATATATTAACTTGTTTTGTCACACATATATGTTAGTTATGGAGGTCTACTTACATATATTAACTTGTTTTCATGGTCACATATATATGTTAGTTATGGAGGACTACTTACATATATTAACTTGTTTTCATGGTCACATATATATGTTAGTTATGGATGTCTACTTACATATATTAACTTGTTTTCATGCTCACATATATGTTAGTTATGGAGGTCTACTTACATATATTAACTTGTTTTCATGGTTAAAAACCTCCTAATCGCTGCAAACGAGCCGACCAAATATCTCCTCACTGACGCTCTTGTCAGCCGTGCTGTTTCAGACCAAAACCACACCCCCAGAACGTGGACTGTGTTGTGATTGGCCAGGATTGGCCAAGAGAGCTTTCTCGCTGTGCTGTGATGGGCCAGGTACCTGGAAGTGACGTAATAGATAGGCCAGCTCTCAGACACACAGCTCCCCCTCTGGCACGGTGGATGCTCTGCATCTCAGCAGCTACAACGAGAGTAGTTCTTCCTCTGCGGCTGAATATATGCAACCGGATGTGCCCGGACTAGTGCCTGCACCAGGAGGCACTACGATGGTGAGAGGAGAGGTGAGGATTTCTGATGACGACATCAAATTGATGAAGTGCCGATCTGCTTCGCAGAGCCCAGGAAAACAATACAACACTATTTTCTCAGCAGTGGCTGAACTGTCTGTTCTGAAACTTTAGGGTTTCATAAACGAGGTAATGACGCAGATACACACACAAAAACGCAGCGTTAACTGGAGCTTCCGGTCTATGTGGGCTTTAAAGTTAATCTTAAAACTTTCCTTTTTGATAAAGCTTATAGTTAGAGCTGGTTCAGGGAAACCTGGACCAGCTCTTAGTTATGCTGCTATAGACCTGGACTGCTGGGGGATTTTCCTGTGGTGCACGCACATTCACTCTCTCACACTCAGGGTATGAATGTGACTTTTTATATGTCATTAACCTTGTCTCTTTCGCTCCCTAGTTTGTGTCTTTCCTTCCTTCCTTCCCTCTCTCTCTCTCTGTATCCTCATCTTGCAGGTTGCGGGATCCAGATCCAGTTTTCAAGGCTATCTATATCATATATATCATCACTATTATTATTGTGCTATAATTAAAAGTCGATAACATTGACTGTATAAACTTGTAACTTGATACAGTTGTTGTCTATCTGCTCAAACTAGGGAGAGAAAGAGACAAGGTTAATGACATATAAAAAGTCATAATCATATCCTGAGTGTGAGAGAGTGAATGTGCACCACAGGAAAATCCCCCAGCAGTCCAGGTCTATAGCAGCATAACTAACGCATAACCAATCATCGCATAGTACCTGCTTTTAAGCATGCTTGGAACCTCGTCTGACCAGGTACTAAAAATAGTACCTGGTACCAGGTACTAGGCTAGTGGAAACGCTACTTAAATCGTGCCGTGGCGAGGTGAGTAGAGCCGGTGGAAATGCGCCATTAGAGTGTCCAATTTGCCTAATGTTGCATGTTTTTGGACTGTGGGGGGACACCGGAAAACCCAGAGTATAACCATGCACACATGGAGAGAATGTGCAAATTCCATGCAGAAAGGCCCTTGTTCTGACTGGGTCATGAAGGGAGGCATGCTCACCACTACACTAACTGAGTGGCCCTGTAGTGCTCAACCTTTAAATGTAAACAGATGTTCAACTCCACATGACTCTGTGTTTGTCATTATACCAGTGTTTTGTTTGTGTCGCCTGGTGAAGTTCTCGAGCTGCACACAAAGTGTTTACATCAAAACTTACGGCGGCAAGGCCGAGGCACAACAGCTACATAGGACTAATACAGCAAGAAAGCAACTTTGGCTAAGTGGGCTTTTCTGCACAATCCTATTTTGATCAAAATCACAATTGGCTCCTCATGATTAAATGAGGTAACAGTTGGACGGTGGAAGGAATAAATTGAGGATTTCCTCAATCCCACCTGGGGAATAAATACAAGAAAATTGCTATGAGCTCAACAAAATTGCAGAAGCCTCTTCTGAGGTTGCAGGGCCCGGGGGAGATATGAGATTCACCCTGAGTTCCTTAAAGCTCTGGATGTTGTTGGGCTGTCTTGGCTGACATGCCTTTGCAACATTGTGTGAACAGAGGGTGCCCTTCCAAACACCCTTGGAGTGGCAGACCACCCCGGTCTGCCACTCCAAGGGGGGTGGTCCCTCCAAGGGTGTGGTCCCTATCATTAAGAAGAGGGACTAGAGGGTGTGCTCCAATTAATGAGGGATCACACTTCTCAAACTAACCGGTAAAGTCTATGCCAAGGTGTTGGAGAGGAGAGTCCACCTGATTATCAAACCTCAGAATCAAAACCATGACATCATATTCTCAGCTCTCTCTTGCACTGGCATTCACTGTTTGCACTCACACAGTACTTCTAGGTGTGTGTGTGTGTGTGTGTGTCCGACTCTCCGCCCGCAGTAAATAGTTAGATGGATCTCACTCATGCAGCAGAATTTTGCATTTCCTTGTGTGTAAAGTCACTAACTATGCACAAGCAAACAGCACTAAACCTAAACACATTAACGTGTTTAGGTTTACCTCCCTTTCTTTCTCCTGGCTCGTTCATTCTGTCTCTTTCTGTACCAACGTCTTCTTCTTTGTATTTAGTGTAGCAGTCCTGGCATATGTACTAAATCATTTTGAGTCATTTTGGGGGGGTTCCCTGTGGACAGAGATATTTCCTGAAACGATGCCATGTTTACGGGGAACTTTTTGAAAATGGCAAAGAAAAAGATTGTTTATGTTTGGTGCTGTTTCCGTCTGGATGTGGCCTCAGAGAACTGGTGGAAATAGCCGGGGAGAGAAGTGTCTGGGCTTCCCTGCTGAATCTGCTGCCCCTGTGAATTGTTGACATGAAATAGTAGGACAAACACAGGTTTTACTGGTAACATTAATTATGGCTCCACTCCAGGTTTAAGAGATGGTTAGAGTTAGGTATTAAGTGTGACCTAAGGCCACACATTATTATACTGTATGATCATTGAAGCATTGCTAAAACAACATATCTAAGTACCATCAACAAAAATCTAAACTCTTGCAGTGCAGAACGACTCTCTCCTCTCTCCTCTATCCTCTCTCTCTGTCTCTCTCACTCTCACATACACACACAATGGCAGGGAGAGGGATTGAAGCAGTAGGTCTTGAAAAAACTCTGGTATTGTCTTGATAATTACTCAGACGTCCTCAGGGGGCAATATAAGTTCCATCCTGGAGCTTTAAGTTTTGCACACTTATATGACGTGTCATAAAAAACTATACATCATAACTCCATCTTTATTGAAAACAACCCAGATTCACCATACTGTAAATGTCAATATTAACATTAATGATCAACTGAGTGACAAGGCATGACTATGGCAAACATATTCAGATACATTATACAGACTGTTTAGAGGCAGACTGCATGCAGCAGCAGGATTTTTACTGAAGCAAGGGCTCCACCCAGTGGTCAAAGTGAAGAATGGCTGTCTGCAGACAAAGTTACTCACTTCCTCTCTGAGACAAGAAGACACAGGGGGGGACAAACGGGTCAGTTGTCCCGGGCCCATGGTGGAGGGAGGCCCAGAACTGGGCCGTCCAACCATTAAATGAATGGCAGTAAGAACTGCTCAAAATAGGCCAATTTGTGGGGAAAAAATTTAATATTTTAGTTACATAAAATCCTTTTATTCATTTTTTTCTTCCTAATTGTCCAACACAAAAATGTTTTGGCCGCTAACACAACTCAAGTAAAGTGTCAACATGTCCAGTCAGAACAGGTCCACTGTGGAGAGAGTGTAGTCAGCTGCAAATCCACAGCTCGTCAGTGTGTGCGCCGCACTCACACACCACTTCTGTGTGTGTGTCCGACTCTATACCCGTAAATACAGTTAGATGGATCTCACTCGTGCAGCAGAATTGTTACCTCACAACTTACAGTCCTGGCATATGCACTACAGCTCACAGCTGGAGATATTTCCTGAAAAAATCAAAATAAATCTTTCTAAATCTCAATATTTTCCTGTTTTGTAGACTTTGAAAAAGCATTAGACTCAATCTGGCACGAGTGCGTCCTGCTCCAATTATTACAGAGTGGAGTGGGAGGAAAAACCTACGACATCATCAAAACAATGTACCTTAACAATAAGTGTGCAGTCAAAATCAAAGACAAAAGAACAGACTTTTTCTCCCAGAACCGAAGAGTAATGCAAGGAAATAGTCTGAGCCCAACACTTTTCAACATCTACATAACTCAATTAGCAAAAACATTAAATGAGTCGCCAACTCCAGGCCTCTTCCAGAACAACACAGAGATCAAATGTCTCTTGTATGCAGATGATCTAGTGCTGCTGTCCAACTCTGAAGAGGGACTACTACAGCTCCTAGACCACGTTCAACAATTCTGTCAGACTTGGGCCCTGACAGTCAACGAGATCAAGATCATGGTGTTTCAGAAAAAGCCCCAGAGTGAGAGAAACAGACCCCAGTTCACGCTGGGTCCAACCAGCATAGAGCATACAAACACATACACATACCTAGGATTAAAAATGACATCTACAGGGAACCTCAATGCTGCAATAAACCAGCTGAGCGAAAAAAGCAAGACGGGCATTTTATGCAATACGAAAATCCACTAAAATTAATATTCCAATCCCAATCTGGCTCAAATGTTTTAATACAGTAATCCAACCAGTTGCATTATATGGTAGTGAAATATGGGCTCCATTAACAAACCAAGACTTTTCAAATTGGAACAAACATCAAATTGAAACCTTCCACACTGAATTCTGCAAATACATTCTTAGAGTCCAGAGAAAAACACCAAATAATGCATGCAGAGCTGAACTGGACCAGTTCCCGCTCCTTATTGACATCCAGAAAAGAGCCATCTCATTCTATAAACACCTCCAACTAGTGACCCCGCCTCATACCACCACCAAGCCTTACAAAGCCAGGAGAGCAACATAGAGGAGTGGCCTCAGCCAGCTGGTCTGGAGGCTGACCACCACCAACCCTCCCCTGCCTCAAAAAAAAATATCTGGCCCAACCAAATGATCACCAAACAAAAGGACAATTATATCACCTACTGGGAAAAGTCAACAAAAACTCAAAGCAAACTAGGATGTTACTTTACATTAAACCGTAAATACACATGAGCAGAATATCTGACCATAGTAAGAGCCCAGACTCAGGAAGATCCTGACCTGATACAGGATAAGTGATCACAGGTTAGCAATAGAAACAGGCCGACACAGACAGACCTGGCAAACAAGAGAGGACAGACAGTGCTCACTCTGCTCCCAAGGGGAGGTGGAGACCGAAGTGCACTTTTTACTAAACTGTCACACATACAAAGACCTGAGAGACTCGTTTTTCCCCAAAATCTGCCAACAATACATTGAATTTGAAAACATCCCAGAGAGCAGCATTAGCAGTTTGTCCTGCTGCCAGTGACTGAGGGACAGCCAGTGGACAAGTGAGACATGTGAACAGCAGCTAACCCACTGAACAGCTACTCACTGTATTTACTACTCATTATATGTGTGCTTATCAGAGTAGGGCATCTTACTTTAAAAAAGTAATTAATTATAGTTACAAATGACTTCTCCCAAAAAGTAATTGAGTTGGTAACTCAGTTACCACATTGTAAAAGTAATTAGTTACTCAGCAAAGTAACTGACATTATTTTTTATGTTCTATAACGCTATTACATTCTTTAACATCCTATATGTCAAAGATGTTTATAATACCTGAATGAAGAATAAAACCCCTATGTACAGTATTTTAGAGCATTTGGTACTGAAGGGCACAATTGACACACAAATGTTAACTTGGGTAAAGAGAAACTAAGGAAAAATGTGGCCTGTCACTAGTGCAAATCTCTGTATCTGTATACCATTGCACAATAAACAGGGCACTATCCAACTCTTAAATATTCAGTAAAGTAACAAAATTAAATATTGAAAATAAACAATATTTACACACTTTGCATTCAAGTACTAAATCAATACACACAAATGCTTCATTAAGTTCGAGTTGCTCGAGGTTGACGTGGACAAACTCCTTTTCCCCGGACATAGTGTGCACTTTGTAATGTTTAATGCTACTGACTTTTATTTTGATACCCCGGAAATAGGAAGTACGTCATGACATGCTAGGATGTAAACAAACAATAAAGTGTGGCTAGCAGAAGCTCCCAAGGAAACTGTGACGAGGTCACCACCATGGAGAGGTCACCACCAGGACGAGGTCACCACCACACCATGGAGAGGTCACCACCACCATGGAGAGGTCACCACCAGGACGAGGTCACCACCATGAGAGGTCACCACCAGGACGAGGTCATCACCATGGAGAAGTCACCACCAGGAAGGTCACCACCAGGATGAGGTCACCACGAGGTCACCAGGATGAGGTCACCACCAGGACGAGGTCACCACCAGAACGCAGGTCACCGCCAGAACGAGGTCACCATCAGGATAAAGTCACTACCATGGAGAGGTCACCACCAGGACAAGGTCACCATAATGGAGAGGTCACCATCAGGACAACGCCACTACCATGGAGAGGTCACCACCAGGATAACGTCACCACCATGGAGAGGTCACCACCAGGACAAGGTCACCATAATGGAGAGGTCACCACCAGGATAACGTCACTACCATGGAGAGGTCACCACCAGGATAACGTCACCACCATGGAGAGGTCACCACCAGGATAACGCCACCACCATGGAGAGGTCACCACCAGGACAAGGTCACCATAATGGAGAGGTCACCACCATGGAGAGGTCACCACCAGGATAACGTCACCACCATGGAGAGGTCACCACCAGGACTTATAACTTATAACTGAAGCCACCAGGGTGTTTTCTAGTTTAGCTTCCCTGCTTGATCTCACACTAGTCACACATCCTGATAGAATTATTCAATCTGGTGTATTATCGGATTCTTTTAGTGACCACTCCATTGTCTTTTGTGTTAAAATTGTGTGGAAAATTAAAATGCCTCATCTTCCTCCTAAATTTATTAAAGTAAGGAAAGCTAATAATATTAATCCTGATCTTTTTAACCAAGATATTGTACATATAAACTGGGAGAGGTTTCAGTTAATACCTAATGTTGAAGACGCGTGGTATTTTTTCTACACTGTTTCTCACGGTCATAAACACACACGCACCCTGGTCAACAATTCGAGTTAAGGGTAGACATTTACTGTGGATTAAAGGAGAACTTATTCATTTATTCAAACAAAGAGTGCTGGAATGCTTATCAAGATTTGAGGAATAAATGTACAACTAAAACAAGAAATGCTAAAGCCAATTACTATAAAGATTCCCTAACAACCAACTTTAAGAACCTCAAACTATTCTGGAAGATAATCAATAGTGTAACTAATAATTCCACAAAAAAATTCTTCTTCTTATATTAAAATGAATAATGAAATTATTTAGCCTTTAGTCAACACTTCTCATTAATTCTTTGTCCAGTAATCACCTTGATTAATGAAAGATGGGAAGTTCCTTCTCCTTCAGAACTATCACTTCCACTGAGGTTCAACGGGTCATTGACAGTTTAAGATTTGGGAGCAGTTGTGGTCCAGACGGGCCGGAGATTTCAGATCATTTCCTCTGTCTGATTTTTTTTAATCTATCTCTGTGAAACCCCCTCAGCTTGGAAATGTGCCAGAGTAACACCTCTACATGAAGGTGGTGACCCACAAGATATTAACCACACCCATTTCAATCATCAATAGTATTGCAAAAATATCTTTAAAAAATAATCATTTTAGTCAATTATCCAATTATCTCAATTATTACAACATTCTGTCTCTGCACCAATCTGGTTTTCGACCCAACTTCTCGATGACCACTGCTCTCACAACATTCACCAATGACATACTATCCTCCGTTGGTGCAATATTCATTGATTTATCAAAAGCTTTTGATATGGTTATGGTATCTCCTCCTATACAAGCTATATGCTATTGTGCTCTCAACAGAATCAGTTTTATATTTTAATTATTTTCTTCACAATAGAAGCCATTGCTTCTCTTTTCAGAGTACTCAGTCAGATTTTAAGTTAATAACAAAAGGTGTGCCTCAAGGTTCATCTTTGGGTCCTCTTTTATTTTCTACTTTTGTCAACGATCTTCCACAAATCTGTTCCGACTTTCAAATTCATCTTTATGCCGATGATACTGTAATTTACTCGTCTATACTTGAAATTTCGAAAATTCAGCACTCCTTACAATCTAATTTTAACTTCATTCAAAATGGTTTTCATCAAACAATCTTCTCCTGTAAGAAAAAAACTCACAGCATGTTTTTCAGTAAAAAATCTGATTTGCCATCTAAAGACGGGTCCTTACATTTTCTTGATGGAGCACCACTAGAAAATGTAGATGAATTTAAATACTTGGGCCTCTGATTTGACTTTCATTTATCCTTTAAATCCCATATTGACTCAATTACAAAGAAAATTTACTATCGTTTGAAATGACTGTATCATTCCATCGACTACAGGTACAGAAAAGAATCATAACACAATTAATCTTCCCTATTCTTGACTTTGCACACAAGATTTTTTCATGGGTCACTATTTTTAAATGCATTCACTTTAATTTTCCCTCATACTTAACACAACTTTTAATTCCTTACAGAACACAACACAACTTAAACATACTGATCACCTCTTTATCCACATTCCTAGAATATTTAAAGAATCTGGTCGTGGGTCATTTCAATTCAAAGCTCCGTCTGATTGGAACACTCTCCCATGCCAGTTTAGGTCCACTGCTTCTCTTTGTGTTTCATCCAAGTTTAAATGGGTTTTGTTTTCTCCTTCCCTTATTTTACGATTCAGTTTTGCTTCTTTTTTTAAGAACAGGACATGTTCTGGTGATATTGAGGCTGGGTTTAGCCCAACAATCTGTACATAAAATCAGAGATCCAAAAACAAAATAATACCAATAACTTAGAGGTTATCCAACATACTTTTGAAAACTATGACAGAGATGCATACTTTTAGAATCATTAGCTCTACTCTCACCTGGAACAACAAAATAAAACCAGAGGAAACAGCAAAAGACAAATCAAGACTGAGGGCTAATAAAGAGCACAGAGTCGTTACAGTGGACAGTATTTCTGGGGCTATACTAGCAGAAATCAAATTCACTATCCATACAAATAATATCAATGTTGTATCATCACCATATAATAATTGTTGTATTTTTGTGGTACCCTTTATATTGTATAATACATACATATATATATAGATATATATAGATATATATATATCTATATATAAGAAAACAAAATTAACCAAATTAACCGTGCCACAATAATTATTGCCCCCATCTTTAATAAACAAAATGAATAAATAATTAATAGAACTACAAACGCCACTGACGTAAACAATTGTAACAGGGTAGACCTGTATCAGTGATAGATTAATGCATTTTGTGACAACAGAGTGTGTGTGTGTGTCACAAAAATGTTTCACCAAAGAAGCTGGCTGTTCAGAGTGCTGTATCCAAGCATGTTAACGGGAAAAGTGTGGAAGAAAAAGATGCACAACCAACCGAGAGAACCGCAGCCTTGAGAGGCTTGTCAAGCTAAATCCATTCAAGAATTTGGGTGAACTTCACAAGGAATGGACTGAGGCTGGATTCAAGGCATCAAGAGCCACCACACTCCAGTTGTCGTATTCCTCTTGTGAAACCACCCCTGAACCACAAGACGTCTTACCAGGGCTAAGCAGGAAAAGAACTGGACTTTTGCTTAGTGGTCCAAACTCCTCTTTTCAGATGAGAACATTTTGTATTTCATTTAGAAATCAAGGTCCTAGAGTCTAGAGGAAGAGAGAAGCTCATAACTCAAGTTGCTTGAAGTCCAGTGTTGTTTCCACAGTCTGTGATGATTTGGGTGAAAGTCACTGCACACGTTTACCAAGACAGATCAGAGCACTTCATGCTTCCGTCCTCTGATGAGCTTTTTGAAGTTATTTCATTTTCCAGCAGGATTTGGCTCCTGCCCACACTGCAAAAAGCACTTCTGGTTGGTGAAATGACCATGCTGTGCCTGACTAGCCAGCAAACTCACCAGACCTGAACCCCTTAGATAATCTATGGGATTTTGTCAAGAGGAAAATGAAAAAGCAGATGAGCTGAAGGCCACTGTCAGTGAAACTACTTCAGTCTGTGTACTGAATTTATATAATATGGGGTTTCATTATTTGAGTGGAGTAAGTGAAATAAATGAACTTTTCCAAAATATTCTAATTTATTCAGATGCACCTGTAAATACCTGTATTTCTGCTGTTACTGAACAGACCATGTAAGAAGTAGGTTTTAGCAGCTAGCCTGCTGTTAGCAAAAGATTGCTAAAATAACAATAAGTATATAAAGTTACAATATAGACAATACAACTTATGGTCATAGAAGACAACGGTGACCACTGTAGTTCAGTTAGTTAGTTTTAGGTGTAAAGACGAACATGTGGTTGAATACATAAGAGGTGGCTCACGCTGAAAATAACATTAGCTCCAAACTATGTTTCAAAAAGTGTTAACATTCACTTTTTCCACATTACACCAATATTTGTTAACTTATACAATACATTAATTAGTTAAATCTAAATATTAAATAAAATATAAATGTTCTGTAAAAAACTAAATATTCAGCTAATGTGCAAATTCACATGGTCAGTGACCAGAAGTACCAAAATAAAAGCTTGAGATGGTCAGACTGTGTTTACAGAATCAGATAACAAATATAAATGAACACGTGTGAGTGTAATAACAACAAAAGTGGAGCCATTTTCTTGACGCTCACTTTGACCCTGTATACACTGCTCTGAGCTGGACACTGAAAATAGTGATGCCAAATCATCACTACGTCATATTTTAATACACAAACAATATTTTTGAATTTCAAATGACAAATATTTATATTTAAATTTAATATTTAACATTTAGATCTAACTACACAGATAATGTTACAGATACTTTACAGAAACAATACTTTAATATTGTTTGAAGTCAAGTTATTTTCAGCCTCATAAACACAGAGTTTTGAGAGTAGAACCTTTTTGCTGAATCCATGGACTGAAAATGTTAATGTCAACTCTTTGCTTTACTGTCACATTTTTTTTATTATCATTGTTTTGTTTTGTCTTGAAAATAAATGAAAACATGACCATCAAGTGTAAAGACAAGTAGTCCAGCAAACCTTTGCCAAAACCTCACAAATTAGGTGTAAGCATTGTAAAAAGACAAGAAACCGGTCAGCAACAAAAACTGAAGCAAACAGTGCAGTTAAAGTAGAAATGATGCTTCATTTTCAAATCACCATCTTTTTGTTGATTGACTGAAGTCACTTTGCAAATCATTATGCCCTTGTATATTTATATATTTACCTTTAAATAATTCAAGCCATACAACATTCACAAATTGGAGGATACATAAATAAACTGTACATGGAAATATTACATTCTTCAAACATGAAACAACAGCAGTAGATTTTGTTGAAATCATGCAGCCGTTTATAAAACAGCAGGATCACACTTTTCATATATGTAGTATTTACACGTTTTTGTTCCCTTTCCATGACATTATCTGACTGTGCCTCACTGCCATCAAGTGGGAGGTTGTTCAATAAAACTAGAATCACTCCCGCAGAGGATTCTTTAAACTCTACAAAGTTACCAGTGAGGAGCCTCTGAATATCTGTGGTTATGGATGACATAGTATGTTGTTTATTTTGATTATTGTGAGTTTATGTTGGTAAAATCATATTTCTCCTACATTTATACATACATACAAAAAGTGTGGGTCAGCAGACGCAGGCTCTAATCCATCTTGAGGGTGGAATAGTGAACATGCATGCATGTGAAAAAGCTATTTGTGAAACCCATGTCTGGGCTCATGCTTGATATACATGGCTAATCACTGGATGTTAACTCACTGGGAGCATTCAGAGCATCCGGAATTAACGGATTACTCAGGACAGTTGATAGTGGCCATGCTGTAATTTATGGCTTAATTGCCACTGACTGTGTCAGACTGGAGTCTCTGTTCCGCAGCTGCTCCTTGTGTCAGGGTGAATGACTCCAGGATGAAGGCCCTGCAGATGGGGCAGTGCTGAAAGTGTGACATGCAGCCATCACATACACAAGCATGTCTGCAGGGGAGCAGCACCCTGTTCACTGCTGCATTCTGACACACCACACAGTCTCTGCCTGATCCCGCTGACCAGTCCTCGTCTTCTCCCTCAGGTGCTGGACTCGGCTCTGCTCTGAGGGCCTCCTCTGACGGTTTGTCGGGTGTGGTGCTGAGTTCTGAGTCAGGAGGCCCAGACAGCGCCGTGCTGTCTGCTGACATGAACAGAGGCTGCAGGACACAGCTGGCATTACTTTCTCACAGTGGACAGTTGAATAGTCACAGCAGAAAACCTCACACTAACAATGGGATGGCTCGGTTTTGTCATTGTCTGCACTGACTGCACTCTATGCACCCCCTGTGGTGAGAAGCTGCACAGACACAGAGGTTCACTCATTTCCTTTTGTGTTTTACCGCCCTTGGCATCTGCAATGTTGCATTACTGCCTTATTTAAAATCAGCATCTTAAGTTAACTCATGAGTTAACTTAAGATGCTGATTTTAAATAAGGCAGTAATGCAACATAACCTGTCAACACAAAATAACCTGTTAGTGGAGACATGTCTCCACTAACAGGTTATTTTGTGACTTTGGTTCTAGATTTACCTCAGTGACACAAACACACCATAAACAGGCAGCAGTCGAGCAGCAGCTCTGTGAGCTAAAAACAGGTGCAGGAGAGTGAGTGATTTACAAAGCTCCTTCCAGTCAGAAAATACTGTCTAATTGCAAAATTGCGGTACGGTTTGTTATGGTATGGTACGGTACGGTAAGGTAAGGTACGGTTTGGTTTGGTATGGTATGGTATGTTATAACCCTCTTGCAAGACATGCAGATTTCTGATAAGCAGTAGTTTGAGATTAAGTTCTGTCAGTTCAATTTTCATTTTGGCTAAAATGAAATTGCAATCTTTGACCATGTCTGTGAAATAACTTTCTGAAAAGGCACAAGTGAAACCATCAGCATTAATGTTACACACCACTCACGCTACTCGTTACACAGGTGTTGAATGTGTGTAATGACCTATTTACACGGCATACCTTTAATTCATACATGTTCCCCCGTGAAGTTAGAAGGTACTGAAAGAGAGCCCGTGCAGTGAGTTTGTATTTAACATCAGGAACATGAATCACCGTCACACTGGCCACCTGAAAAAAGAAACGATGATGTTTGATTCTGTCTTTACAGTTATAACGATGATATAAGAAACAAGCAAAACAACAGGAATAAAAAATATATAATGGTAATAAAAGCAATTGACAACAGATGTTTAAGTTCATTTATTTCCTGCATGGCCAATTGTATAGAATTGATATCATTTTCATTTAAGCCTGTCATTTTACATGCTGTATTTGTGCTACTTGTGTATTTTGTCCCACATGCTATATGTTGAATTGTTGTATTTTCATCTTATTTTATGTAAAGCACTTTGAATCACCTTGTGCTAAAATGTGCTATATAAAGTTGCCTTGCCTACATTTTTGATAATAATAGGCTACATTTAATCAAAGTATTTGACATGACTCATCACATTACATGAAGAAATGCAATGTTGGTTATCATTCTATAGGAAATAATCATATGACAGATCTATTGATTATTTATCTAGAATCATTTTAGCAAATCAAGCAATTCAATGGAGACGAGGACCCCTATTACAGTAAGTGAATGCAGGTGACAGCAAATCAATCATCTATCTCCTATCAATCAGAGGCCCTAACCCTTGTTACATCAAAACAATGATGATCTCTTTAAATTTCCTTTTATTATATATTTTTACTAATTAGTTTCATTTTGTATTTGTGTCTTATTTTTTATTATATTTTATAGCATTTATATATTTAATGTACTTATAGATAATATATAATTATTAGTATAAATAATTTCTTTAATACATTTTATTATGTATTTTATGTTTTACATATTATTTTATCATTCCATGACAGTTGTGTGTGTGTCTGTTTCTGTCTATTGGACATTCTTTGATCATAGATGGTGCTAAGCTTCACTTTTAGCCTGCTACAGACCAGGTTTGCCCGGCAGCAGTTACCATGGTTACTTGGCTGGCATTCACATGAGCCACCTTGGTGGAACAGGGTTGAGGCTCAGATTGATGGAACGGAAACCTGAGCCACAGTTATGGCTTAGCCATGGTTGAGGTTTAGCCAGAGTCATAGTTTCCATGGTTACTCAGTTGGGGCTAATCTCAGCCGAACTAATGGAACCGAACTCTCACTCATATTAGCCAAACTTGGCCATTTAAGCTTGGCTTTGCCTTTAGCCTGCTTGATGGAATACCCCCCTGGTCTTAAGCTTATAAAACAACCATTAAACCATTAGAATCCATCTACAAACACGCCCTTAAAATCCTGGACAAAAAAGGTCAACAATACCATCACTGCAGCATTCTAAACAAATAGAACATGCTTAATTTTGACAATTTTATCTCTCATATATCCAAATGGTCAACAAAATTGTTCACACTCAAAGATTTCGTCCTCTGATACGGCCACTAGAGTGACCAGAGGTACCACTAGAGGGCAGTGTAGTGTCCCAAAATGTAAGACAGCCTTTGCCCAATCTGCCTTTTCTTCAAAGGCTGTGAAACAGTGGAACAAGCTCCCATCTGAGCTGCTGAGCTTGAATTCACTCACTTCATTTGGAAGAGAAGCAAAAACATTATTTTTAAGTAACCAGAGATGTACGCATCTGTGATGTAAGTGATTTATTTAGATTATTGATACGTGATTGATTATCTGAGTGTTAGTGTGTGCTGAGTTGTGCTTTCTTAGATCATATCAGGATGTATGCTGGACGTATGCTGTCGGTTTTGATGTCTAGATAATGTATTTGAATGGTGTATTAACTTTCACTATATATATATCTTGCACTTTGACCCCTTCCCCTTAGGACTACAGATGGAAATTAGCTACTAAACTACAGTCTGGTACAAGCATCTCTGCTGTTTTATGCATAATGTAATTGTACACTGTCCTGATAAATAAAATAAAAATGAAATGAAAAGTCAGTTAATTAAGTAAAAGAGAAGCGTGTAAAAGTTTTTATTTTGTAAAACCTTACTTAAAGGCCATAAAAAGCCCAGAAGAAATCTTATTTCCCAGTGTGACATCACAGCTGTGTACGAGCACGCACAGCAAAGCACGGTCATGTGGCGTCTCTGGAATGACGCTACTGTCAGGGAACGAGGCGAGGGGGTGTCAGGTTTTAGTTATTTATTTGTCGCTCATTGACATTTGTCATCAAACTTATTATGGATGTATTAACCAGGAGAGGAGACTGACATTGTGACATAAATGACGGCGTGGACTGTGTGATGCACTGAGACCGGCACTCACTTCACCACTGAAAACCTGACCTGAGTGAAGGTTAGTATGTGATTAATATTTTATTTATTTTAACTTTGAATTTCAGACTGATGTTAACTTTGCATTGATGCACTGTTGATTACATATACTACTCTGCACTGCTGTAATATATCCTTTTTCCACACAGAACTGTATATTTTAATTAAACTGCATAAATTAAGATGAACAACAGTAATAATATAGATATATTAAAAGTATTTTACATGTTCATTTATCAATATCCTATTGGTGGCAGTAATGAGGCTTAAGCACTTGGCGTCAGCCAATATTCAAACAAGAACAAGGAAGTGCACAGCTGTTCCAATTGTCTTCTAGATTTGCAGATCAGGGAAATACCAAACTAATTAAGTGTATAAATGCTGTATCATAAACATACATTTAGAGCACCACAGCAGAAGAATGCAAAGGTTTCGCTTTCCTAGCTCCTAAATGGTGGAACAAGCTCCCATCGACATCAGGACAGCAGAAAGCCACCACATCTTCTGCCACGACTAAAAACACATCTCTTTCGACTCTACCTCGACTAAGACGACGCAAAAAAAAAGTTTGGCTTACTTCTCGCTCTTGTTTTTACCCAAATGTTGACATTTTTGCTCACCTAAAAATGTTGTGTTCCATTACAAATAATGCTATCTTCTAAACTGTGTATCAGATCCAGGAGTAAATACCTGGAAGTAAAAGCTGAAATGTTGTCTCTTATCAAACTCAAATGTCTTCAGGTTAGGGCAAACATAAAGGCATTGGTCTAACTGTTGTAATACTTGTGGAGGGCAGTGTATATCAGTCTTTGCCTGGTCCATGTTGAGTTCAACCAGCAGTCTGCCTTGCCACAGCCTCATCAGGTATGCGTCCCTGCAAAATGCATGCTGGGGCGATTTGTTACGGGTGCCTGTGAGCAGTGTCCATTTTTGTTGTTGATGTGTTGATGTGCACCTAAATACACATTAAACAAGTCGCACACATCTATTTTTAGTTGCAAATGTGAATAAAACACTTGCACTGTTGAACCCTGGGTATAAATGTTTTCCTACATTAAACAAGTATGATCATTGGTTATGTTCCTACTCAACAGTGTCAGCCATAATGAGTTGTTCCTGTTGGAGGAATAAAATATCTGCTACAGTTGCTAGTGTGCGAGGAGACTGTGGATTTTTCCTGGCGTATATCTACCAACTATTGTATCCTCAGGTTTGGTCTGGAAGCAGCGGAAGAAGTACTAGGCTTGTTGGAACACTTGTTGAATATTTAAAAAAATCAATGATAATTGAATGCTGTAATTACTATTCAAGTGTGTTTTACAACGGAAGCCCCGCCCTCTTTCCTCAGCCTCTAAAATGCCTTGCTCACGTACGACCATCGCAGAACAATAAAAGTGTTCTGAATCACAACACGCTCGCGTAGATCACCACAAGTCCGAGCAGGCAAGAGTTAGATATCGTTTGCCTCACAGCTGCTCGTCAGAATGCTATTACAGACAAACTGGTACACTTTATTTACAAAGACTTCATCTAAGAGCTTGAGCCAAGGATCTTAGCCGTGCCACCATCAGCGACAGAGTTACCACAGAGGCATATGACAGTCACCGCACGACCGCAAAACGACTGCAGCTCAGAGGAGACAAACTGCTGAAAACGTTGCCAGATGCATCAGCGACAAACTTGTGAGAGTAGAATGTGAGTCAGTGTTCTCTCTCCATCATCACGGAGCGCGGCTAATTATATTAACACTGACTAAAAGTTATATCTGGATATTTTTTTAGCTGAATGGCGATACTCGATATATATCTGGATATTTTTTCTGTGATGTAATTGGGGTTTCCCCCAAAGCATTATAGCATATTAGATAAAAGGATAAAAGGATAAAATGTTAGAGGTCACTGAAATAAAAAATAAAACAAATCTCTTTTTATATTGTCTGCATGACAATAATATACAGTCATTAATTCAAAAATACAATACAATAACAGAAACAAAAATGGACTAATGAAAAAATCAGAGAAAATGAATGCTTCAATGGGTTTGAACAATTTTCTCAATGATTTCACATAGATATTTAACACATAATTAAGTAATGTCTTATATTTTATTATCAATATGTCAAAAAGTGACAGTAATGGAAAATAAGTCAAAACTCTGTAGTGTGTGAACTATGAACCAGCTAGTGAACGATAAATCTAACACAACAAGAGAGGCGGGACTTAAGGCAGAACAGCCAATCATCAGCCAGTCACACTCAAAGCCGGAGAGGAGAAATACAGTATGTGCGAACTTGCAGCTCATGTATTGTGATTTTAACGCAAAATGAATTATATCGATACAAGCAATATTGTCTCGTGTTATATCGCGTTCAGAAATATATTGATACATATTAAAATATCAAGATATTGCCCAGCCCTATTATAATTTATTAAAATTTCAATTCAAAATTCAAAAAATAATATAAGGAATGGAATTCAAATGGAATATAGAGGAAAATTAATTAAGGCCTAATAAGTACCCTGTTAAATTTGGCAGTGACAGCAGCATTTCTTCTTTCCCTTATTTTAAAAAGCAAAAAACATAACTGATGCGAAGCATGTCCTACCTCGCCCAACAGGGAAATGAGTAGAGCAGATACGACTACAATTTAAAACTGGAACTAAATCCCAAGGCACAGTGCAACAAGATATCACACGTGGAGGAAAGAAGGCGGGGCTTGAGTCGCCATGTTTTAACACGTGTATTAAAAACATTTTAAAAATACACATTCGAACAGTAATTACAACATTTGATTATTGATTTTTTGAAAATTCTAATTATATTTGACTCCCAAAATTCAGCCGTGATCTCCGCCTATGCTGTGTAACGTAAACCCAATATTGTGTGAGTGCGCAGTTGGACCCGAGGTCCGTCCCAGATCAGATGCTGAAGAGACGAAGTAGGAGAAACGCTTATGCTGTGGCAACGATACAGCGATCACTCATTGTATCAAAATAATGATGACGAATTTTTGTAAAGGTAAAAATGTTGCCCTTTAACTAACCAACTATATGTAAATACACAATTGGAAAGATCAATAATCAACAATCCTAAAAAACTAAATTGAATGAAATAGCCTCTTAGACTGTTTCATGCTAACCTCATGTGTCCGTTTGTAATCCATAGTAAACATACATAATACAAATACCAGAGGGAGTGGTTTCACAAGGTTGACTGGCATATGAACACACAGCTATGTTGCTCGTGTTGCCTACTATAAGGAGAGCTGCCATCATGACATGTTCAGCCCTGTGAGTCATTATGACACATATACACATTAAATATTATAGAAGTAAAGTGTTCACCTGTTCCAGGTCTGTGTAGACTGTGCATGTAAAGGGACCAAGCTACTTACAATATTGTATGTGTCCCTGGCTTCTGGCTCTGCCAGTGTCAGCACAGCAACAAGAGGGTAGCGTTCCCTCGGCAACAGGCCAAAGTCTGTGATTCCCTGGTCAACAGGAATCTGTGTGTGGCATTCCTCTGCGTCTTCACTGCTGACACTGGGGAGGTGGAGTCAAGAAGCTGCTCCAGGATGAATATATATCAGCACCACACACACAAGCATCTCAGCAAATAATAGGAATGTGTTCACTCACATGCTATGATAAATTGGCAGCATTGGTTGCGGTTCTACAGAATTACATACATTGCCAACAAGATAAAGCAGTGGATTATCTAAGGGTTGGGACCACAAGGTGGGCTCAGGGATGATTTTCATACATTAAATTCAACTTAAAAACAGTTACAAACATATCTGAGCCATCGCTGTTACAATTGATAAGAAAAGTGTTATATTTGAAAAGATGTGATATATACTTTTTTTTTCTTGAGGTGATAGTGTCATTAACATTTTGAGATGTCAGCAGACACATCACAGAATGTCGCTCATGAATTTGTAAACAGAATCCTTTCTGCCCATCAGTGTATTTTTAAAGGGCAGTTTACAGTAAACATTCGTAAAGTTAGGACTGTAAAGGATACTGGAAGCTCTGGAGGTGATGGTAGCGTTGGTGTAGTGCCTCCTGAAAATGCTGTGGTGTGCTGAGCCTCAGTCCATGCTGATAAGACCGCAGTGCTCCCTGTAGAGCAGTAACCTCACAACCCCAAAAACAGCTCAAGACGCAAGGTTCCAGACAGCAAGGCCGCACTGATGCACCATCTGCAAGGGAGTGTCTGCTAATGTGAACATGGCCTAGCACACTTCACTTCATGTTCCATTAATCATACTAAAGTTAATGGTTGAAGCTAGGACACTCTTTGAAAGATTTATAACATATTTACTGTTGGTGATTTCTGGGCAATATACTACGGCCGACAGGGGCAAACACACTGCAATGACCCAAAACACATGCAGGAGGAGAAACAAGCTGCAGATTCACAAATGCTGCAGATTCAAAAACACAAACAAAAACAAATGCAACGTGAGAAACACACTGCAAAAGAAAAATTATCAGCAGAAAGAAACAAAACACATGCATCAACAGAAGCACACTGCAAAAACAAAACAATACAAAACTGAAAAACACACACAAACCAAAAAAACACACAGGACAGAAAACACACACAAAATTCATGTTTGTGAATATGCAGCTCCTTTCTCCTCCTGCATGTGTTTTGGATCGTTGCAGTGTGTTTGCTCCTCTCGGGTGACAGAAGCGAAAACACCAGCATATTCAAAAACGGAAGTGCTTGGATCTGTGGGAGCGCTCGTTTTCGTGCAGCTCTACGACTAGCTGTTATGATACTCAGGGACTACTTATTTCTTACTTTATTATTTATCTCAAAGTTGATAATAATTTTGTATTAAAAGTGCAAATCTGACTATTTAAACAATTTAAACAATGTACAGTAACTGATTTACAGAACATTATCAGATATCAATGTATACAATACTCTGAAACAAAACAGAAGTGCTCGGACCAGCCGCTAACGATACCTGGGGACTACTTATTTCTTACTTTATTAAAAGACCTTTATTAAGAGGTTAACACATCTTTATTTATATACAGCTATATTTCAGAGACCTATTAATCAGACATAAGCATCTGTACAAAGTACTGGAGACACTGATATGTGATAGTCTATGACTTTTCTACGCCCAGAGGAAACTACTGTCGGATTGAAACACTAATCATAAAAACGTTGTTACAGGAGGAGAACCTCTTAATAAAGGTTTTAATAAAGTAAGAAATAAGTAGTCCCCGAATATCATAACAGCTGGTCGTAGAGCTGCACAAAAACGAGCGCTCCCATAGAATATGCTGGTTATTTCGCTTCTGTTGGCCGAGACGAGCAAACACACTGCAACGACCCAAAACACACGCAGGTGGAGAAACAAGCTACATATTCACAAACGTGCATTTTTTGTGTGTTTTGAGGGTTGTGTGTGTTTTCTGTCCTGCGTGTGTTTTGAGGGTTGTGCGTGTTTTCTGTCCTGTGTGTTTTCTGTCCTTCGTTGTTTTGTGTGTTTCCTGTGTTTTCTCGGTGTCTTGTGTGTTTTGTCCTGCATGTGTTTTGAGGGTTGCGCGTGTTTTCTGTCCTGTGTGTGTGTTTTCTGTCCTTCGTTTGTTTTGAGGGTTGTGTGTGTTTTCGGTCCTGCGTGTGTTTTCTGTCCTGCGTGTGTTTTGGGGTTTGTGTGTGTTTTCTGTTATGCGTCGTTTTGTTTTTGCAGCGTGTTTCTGTTGATGCATGTGTTTCTTTCTGCAGATCATTATTCTTTTGCAGTGCGTTTTTCACGTTGCATTTGTGTTTGTTTTCCATGTGTTGGATGATAAGAACATTTCACATCTAACTGACTGTTTTCTTAATGATGATAACTGTTCTCACCAGTGACGGATGCTGGACCAGAGCCCATCGCTATAGCAAAGGGATTGGTCACCTGGATCATATGCTTCTCAGGAGTTGAGAGGATGGACTCTGTCTCATCTGAGCTGCGAAGAATCACAGGGACATCAAAGCCAAACCTGCAGGACAAAAACAGAATAAGTACAGAGCAAATATGCCTCGCTTCTCTCTTGCTGTTTTATTCATTATTTCCTATTTCATTCATTAATCTGCTGAGAATCACTATCACTGAAAGGCACCAAAAAGGACTGGGTTTAAAATATTAATTATTTTAACAAAGGCTGCAATGACTAATCAAATTTTAATAAACCACTAAACTCAATTCGTAGAAAAAAAACACCCTCATACAAAGACATTTTTGAGTACGCTGTCATTTTGAGGCTTGGTTCGTATTTTAAACTTGTTTTTTGTGTTGATGATTCAGCTCATGAACCCTGACAACACCAGGCGGAAGCACAGAGAGCTTCTTTCTGCAGTTCAGCAGTGGTGAAGTTTGCTGTCACAAGAAAGGAAAGAATACGAAAACAAAATGGCTAAGCTAACTCGGCTAAAGACACTTACCACCCGAGCACCACGGCAGCGGTAACAACGAAACACAACGACACCACGCTGATGTAAAACAGCGGCGAGTACTCATACAGCGTGACGAGGAAAACACCTGCCATGACCGAGAGGAAAGCAGTTTATAAGCAACTCCTCTGGTAAACAAATGGACCCATCCATGGGTACACTCCGCAGCTACAGTTACTTCTTCTTCTGCTGCTGCTGCTGCTGCTGCTGCTGCTTCTTCTTCTTCTTCTTCTTCTTCTTCTTCTTCTTCGAGGTTTTATGGCGGTTGACAAACAACGCTTTGGTGCATTGTCGCCACCATCTGGTATGGCGTATAGATCAAAATGTGACAGACAGACGACTTCAATCCCTGGGAGGCAAAATAAATAAATACAGAATATATATTATAATAATATACATATATGTATACATGTATATCCAGACACACACACACACAAACTGAGTGAGAAACTTATACACCTTACATTCCAACCTATTTCTTCCCAATAATAATATTTTAATAACAGTCACTCATGTTCTTTTGTAATAATGTGTCTTTCAAATCAAACTCCAGTCTGTCTGTACTGTGTTTATTGATTGTGAAGAGTGTGTTGTTTAATCCTATATGACCAAGTCTAATCCTTGGTATGACACTTTCCTCATTCCTGCATCTTTCCGTGTACATAACCTCTCCCACTTTCTCGTCTCCTGCCATTATTTTTGCCACCTCTCCTTTAGTTTGTGTTTAATGATGCTCTTCATTTCCATTTTGCTTCATTTTATAGCTAAATCTATTTCCTGTAACCCCTGTAATATATGCTGGTATCCATAAAAATGTAACTGTGAGTCCCCTCATCTGAATTCTGTATAGTGTTTGCTGTATTATGGGATGTCTATGAGTGACTGCACTGTAAGCTCGAGAGTGATGAACTTGTGAAACATTTTACACTTAAAAATAAGTGTTTTCATGATTTATAACAGTGTTCATTTTAAAGTTTTAACAAATGTAAACACGGGTGACCGTAAAGTTGCAGTAAAGTTTGTTTTTTCCTTACAGCACACGTTGGAAAATCCATTCAAATTGTTGTAACCATTTAAAAAAAGTTGCGTAAAGATGTTTATGGTTATAGTGCAGCAACCTAGTATCATTTTAAATGAAGTTAAATGCAGTGTGTAACAGCACTGAGCCATGGGGCGACAGATTCATCAGCAAACCAGGAGAGCACATTCTCCAAGAGATTCACACTGCTCCGCTGTCACAAGGACAGATTCAGGAAGTCATTCCTGCCATCATTTTACATTTTATGGGTTTTTTTTATATTGTATTGCTGCTATGTTAAAACAATTCCCCCTTGGGGTTGAATAAAGTATTTCTATTCTAAATAGTCCTGCTGTCTTCTGATGCTGCAGGGATTTAATACATTTAATGTAAAAGACGAAGCGTGCTGTGGACATCAGATACTGTAAGAAAACACACTTTCATCCTGCTTTAAATACATCAAATGTTATTTTCTGGGTCAATTTTGTTTGGAGAGAAAAATAAAATTATATTGAAGCATTAATGAGTTGCTTTGTTTGTTTTAAAAGGCGATCAAAACAAATTTGGGACAGTAGTATTGTTCAGGTTGTCCACTTTATGTACTGTCATGCTCTTTTATGTCTACTCATTGTTTTGAGTGGTTTGGACTTAGGGTTACTATTGCATTGACTTGAATTTTGATTAAATCTACTCAATTTCATATATCATGGAACTCAGTGTAGTTATTCAGATCTGCTTCAGTGTTTTAATTACATTTACTTAATTCAAAAGTCAAATCTAAATGATTTCACAGCTTTCATGCTGTCAGTGCAATAGTAATCCACATGAGAACAGAGATGAGGAGGAAACAAGCAACAGGGCTGATAAACAGAGTTCTTTCTTTAGTTATTCATTCATTCATTCCTTTATTCATCTATTTATTTAATAGTATTTTTTATTTTATTATTATCATCTTTATTATTATTTGTTTTGTATGAGGTTGAAGTATTTTGGTCCGCGCTCCCACAGAGTGGGTGGCGGTAATGCACCTTAAAGCTGGAGAAGAAGAGGAAGAGGCTGAAGAAGAGGAAGAGGCTGCAGGAGAAGAAGAGGAAGAGGCTGGAGAAGAGGAAGAGGCTGCAGGAGAGGAAGAGGCTGAGCTGTGTCCGTGTGTGACCGGTGTCTTTAAATCCACAGCTGCTGTGATGATGTAACCGTCAGGCAGATGTGAGGAAAGCTTCGTGTTTCCATGTTCAGCCTTTAACGCTGCGACTGTACCGTGAGGACACATGACGGAGGAGGAGGAGGAGGAGAACTCTGTGTACTGCAGCAGTGAATGGGACCTGGCGAATGATGTGTTTGTGTGTGGATACGACGACAGAACCGCAGCCGCTGCGGCCGCCGCCGCTGCCGCCGCCGCCGAGGAGCGTCCGGAGCACAGGCACCTGTCGCTCCCGTCTCAGGACGGCACGATGCTGGGCCTGGTCGAGGAATACGCGGCCTTGCCTTTCTTGGAGGTGGACTCTATCTACAGCGAAGGTGACGGTAGCATCACCATCAAGAAGCGCATACGCTCCAACAGCTCCAGGCACCGCGGTGACATCGTCACGGAGCTCGGACCAGAGGAAGTGCGCTGGTTTTACAAAGAGGACAAGCGAACGTGGAAACCGTTCGTTGGACACGACTCTTTGAAAATTGAAATGATTTATCGCAAATTGTGCGAGCAGAACCCCGACAAGGTCAAAGACACCGTAGAGGGCGAGGAGGAGGAGGAGGAGGAGGAGGAGGCGACCCGGTCCTACGAGACACATCCGGAGAACGGGACCGTGGACGGTGGAGGTGACCAGGCGGAGGCTGCAGTGCAGCGGCCGTCGTTGTCAGAGGAGGCGAGGAACCACGTGGAGGCAGTGTGTGTAAGAGGAGGGCTGTATGAAGTGGACATCAGAGAGAAGCAGTGCTATCCCGTTTACTGGAACCGTGAGTAGCTAATGATGTGTTAATGTTATTGTTATTATGTTCACAATGCTTTCAACCAGGGCTGCTCCCAGAGTCTTTGGGGAGCCACCAAGAGGCCCCTTGGGTGGGGGACTTAGGACTGGGCCATATTGTCCATATTGTGTGTCCTCAGAGGTCAGAGGTCTGAGCTGAACTGTGTTGCCTGTTCAGCTCAACTTTAGCAACTATGAATAGCTGAGAGAGGCCCAATGCCTGGTTATTTCAGTCCTGAAGAAATGGCTGTTGAAAAGCTGGTTTTGCCATCCAATCAGGAGCCTGTTGTCCTCATTACATATGCATTTTAAGTTTCAGGGAGACTGGGACGATGTATTGTTTGCATCATCAACCACTTACCACTTTCCAACGCAGAGATAGATGGAATGTCGGATTCTGAATAGTCATGGGACTTATTGTTCATATCCTCATTTCATATGCAAATGGCTGAGGGCAGGACAACTCATACAGTGGTTTATACAGATAAATAAATAAAAATGATCAGGTTCCCAATAGTAGGGGGGGGGCGTGAAAACATTTCTGTCCTCTGGGGGGGCATGACAGAAAATAATAGAGAACCACTGCCTTAGAGGAATATTTTTTGAATGTTGTGCGTTAGTAGGGAATCACCTCCACATTTTGCGACAGTGTGGACATACATTCTGACTGCACATGTTCCTGTAGCACAACACTTTACTGTCCAGTTGGTGGCATGCCGTGTTTTGTTTAAAAATGACAAAGACCAAACGGGATTCATTCCTGAACGGTACCCAGTCTCTAATACTCGACGCCTATTAAATATTACGTACTCGACCAAAATTCAGCAGTGTGCGGTAATATCATTAGATGCACAACAGGCCTTCGATCAAACTGAGTGGAAGTTTATGTTTGGGGCTCTCAAAAAATTTGGATTTGGAGAAAAATTTATTGCAATACTAAAACTACTTTATGCTCAGCCCATATCTTCCATTTTGACCAACTATGATAAGTCGTCTCCTTTCAATTTAAATCGAGGGACAAGACAAGGCTGTTGCCTCTCTCCTGTGCTGTTTGCTTTGGCATTAGAGCCATTAGAGCCCTGGCCATAGCTATTAGATCAAGTCCCCAAATAAGTGGAATAGATTGTGGAAATATAATTTTAAAGATAGGCCTTTACGCCGATGACGTGGTTTTGACTCTATCAAACATTGTGAGCTCGCTGACACCCCTTCTGGATCTCATTAAACAGTTTGGTAATCTTTCTGGATTCGCCATCAATTATGACACGAGTGTGTTTATGCCTCTGACAGATGATCTTGGTGCAGACTTTCTGAAAAACCTGCCCTTTAAAATATGTGCTGATTATTTCACTTATCTTGGTATTAATGTGACTAGGGATTCCAAGTCCTTGTTAAAACATAATTATTTAAACCTGATTGACAAACTGAAAAGCAAAATAAACAATTGGAGGCTTTATTGCTGATTGGACAGATTAATATTATCAAAATGACTATACTTCCTAAATTCCTATATTTCTTACATCTGCGTTTTTTAAGACTGTTGACTCAATCATTTTACTGTTTATCTGGGCTTACAAGACTCCTCGCATAAGCAAGTCTCACCTTTGAAAGCCCAAGGCAGATGGAGGTCTTGCTCTCCCAGTGTTAAGACATTATTATTGGGCATGTAATGCCAGAAATTAGATTTTTTGGAATCAGTCTTTGTCACATGACAAACAAAACAGTTCACCTCGTGGCCATTAATTGAATTGAACAAAACTTTAGCTTGTCTCTGTGCCTCACTCCTGGCTATTTTGTTTTCTAAGATCACACCTCAGTTAAAAGACTTGAAAGTTGACTTCGTAATGAGAAACACTTTTAAAATATTAAAACAGATTAAGAATATGCTCAATATCTCAGAGCACTCTCACGTTCACACTCCTATATGTCATAATCCAAATTTCCGACCAGGACAGATGGACCCTGTATTTGGGGAGTGGGCTCGGAAAGGTCTGTGTACCATTAAACATTTGTACTTGAATGGGAGGTTTGCGTCGTTTTCCCAGTTGTAGGCAGAGTTCAATTTACAGAATTCCCACCTGTTTAGATATTTCCAAATTAGGAACTTTGTCAGGCAGTCGTTTCCACATTTTGAGCTTCTTCCAAAACAACATAGCTTTTATCAAATTCTGAACAGGTCTCCCACCTCAAATATTTAATTTCTTTGCTTGTTGACTTGTTTTATGTGGCAACCCCATCTTTGCATCTTAAAGAATTGTGGGAATCGGACCTCGGTGAGAATATTTCTGATGACTTGTGGGCGAAGGCGTCGTCTAGGATCAAACTCTGCTCTATAAACGCCAGACTTCAGCTCATTCAATTTAAAGTGATTCACAGGGTGGACTATTCTAAAACTAGACTCAATAGAATCTTTCCTTCCGTTTCCTCCTTATGTGACAGATGTTCAAACAGCAACAGAACTTTGGGTCATTTGTTCTGGTCCTGCTCCAAACTTATTACATTTTGGCATGAGGTCTTTATTTTTTTTACAGGATCATACCAAACAGATCTTGTTCCGAGTGGTACCTTGGTTGTTTTGGGGTGTTCTGATTCCTCTTTAAAACAGGCTCTTGCTTTTTGTTTAGTTGTAGCTAAGAGGGTCGTCTTGGGTGCATGGAAGTCTCCCTCTCCACCCTGCTTTAAGAAATGGCTTAATGATATGGTTTCCCTTTTGTATCTTGAGGAAATTAGATCCTCTCTTTGCAACTCTCACAACAAATTTATTAAGATCTGGGGACCGTTTCTGGATGCTAATAAAGAGGACACCGTCTGATTGTTGGACGCAATGGAACTAATTTCCAAGAGCATTGATGTGGACTCTATGACCTTTCTCGCACTGTCAAACTACTGAATTGTAATTTGTGATCTGACTTGTATAAAGTTTTTTTTTCTCTTCTCCTTGTATGCTGGCATTATATTTAACCTTTTTTTTATTTGTTGATTTATTTATTTACCCTTATTTTTTTTTGGGTGTGTGTTTTTGTCATTTATCTTGTCTTATTTATTCTGTGAGTTTGGGGAGGGAATGGGGCGGCGTTGTTTGTTTTGTGCCTTTTATTCTTGTCTAAAAATTTGAAAATATTAATAAAATTTACAAAAAAAAAAAGACAAAGTATATAGTAATAATAGACAGTTACTTGATGTTATTACACACATTTGTTTCCACTAGGGATGCTCCGATACAACTTTTTCACTATAATACGATACCGATATTGCAGTCTTGAGTATTGGCAGATCCCGATGCGATATCAGCACTAATCATACATACAGTTATTTTGTAGTGTGGAACGTTAGAATAGGCTTGATCAAGTGATATTACTTAAACAGATAACAGTCAACAATAGTCAGCAACAGTTGGTACGAGAAAAACTGACCCATTTATTATTAACCAATGGTTACATCAATTTTAACCTTCAAAATAAGAATATTCATTTTTTGCCTTGTTAATTTCATACAGTCTATGGTTAATTTCATCAGGAGGAAAGTACCAAGTGCTAATGGGGGTGTTTTCAGAGCACCCGTGTTTCACAGGTAACAGCGTGTCTTCAGAGAACACCCCCCTCCGGCCCCGCGGACATACTTACCTCCGTGTGTGGAGCTTCAGGACACATTTAAAACACACAAAGCTCTTGGCATGGCTGCTTTTTGGGGTATAATTAACAAACTGTTGAAAGTCGACAGGTGGCGTTGGTTTGTAAAATAATGTTGTTTTAGTAGCTCACCTCAGGATGAGCTAGCGTGGTGCTAACGGCTAGGTCACGCTCATCAGAGGTTAAATAAAAATGTTTAACCTCTGAAATAGCAGTAACACACACACACACTGTTGTTGTGATCATGTGATCTACATGCTTCCAACACACAGAGCCCACGTGATCACAACAGGCGCTGCTGGATAGAAGAGCTGGAGCGGAATGGACTGTCGTATCGGAGCGCTTATATCGGAGATTTTAGAGGCACTCCGATATAATCTGATACTTGTTTTTTGGCTGATATTGGACCGATATCAGATATCAATATCGGATCAGGACATCTAAACAGTTAATATAAGGATATACAAATGGGGTGAAGTCCTGACTAAAAATGATCACTCTTGGAATGGAATGTGAGACAGAGAAGACAGAGAAGACATTCATTTTAATATGATTGGAGCCATAGCAATGTAAGCACTGCTGAAAAGTGGATATGTAGTGCAGAAAGCATGACCTGGCCCTCAGCCGGGATGTTTTCCAACAAGACTTCATTACATTCATTACAAGATTTAAGGTGCTTTTCACAAAATGAACATTTTTGTGGACAAGGCATGCAGCTCTCAAAGTTATATTTATCACAAATGTCTTCTGTTTGTTAAAAGACAGTGGTGCGCACAGATGCAGTGGCCGAGGCTCCCCGCTTTTTTGCCCCCTTTTATGTTTTTTACGTCTGTTCCTGACACACATATGCCATGGTAACTCTATCTACAGTTGCCAAGGCCTGATAAGCATTGGATTCCAGGCAAAAACTGAAATTACAAGTGCCCTTTCACAGAAATGGACCAGATGCGATCTGGTATGTGTCCATGCAGCGTACCGCTTTACCATCAGCAACATCCACTGACAGTCACGGAGCGTCCGCACAGAGAAACCCTCCGTGCTGATTGTTATACACAACCCACACACACATTCACATACAATGGCACTCTTGTTTGTGTCACATCTGATGCACATCTCCAAGGACATGTATGAAAAGACATCACAAATATACTAAATACTAAATGTAACATTGTAAAAATACCATGAATCCAAACATTTTATATTAAACACTGACAGCAACTGTTACTGTGTCACTCCCATCATGCCTTTCTCTGTTCATGAACGCGCCAATCAAGTAGAGAAAGCGAGGGGCTCGTTCGCATAGCTGAGAGGCATTATGGGAATAACGCTACTGCGCACGCTCTGTACCAGCTCTGTACAACCAGGAAATAAACCCAGTCAGAAACTTTCAAGGGGCGGAGCACTATCCAGTTCTTATAATACAACAATGCGTAGAACTTGAAAATGACAGATTGTGTTCTGTCCTATCAGTGTCAGTGCTTTGTTAATGTTATGCAGCGACATCTGGTGGTGATTTGAATCATTGCATTTTTAAGGAGATCAACAGCACATGCACATGCAGACTGAATGCTCCACCACCAGAGTTATTTATTTTCCTTGGAGTAGATCCATCAGTGAGTATGGTCACTCATAGTTGTAAATGTTCTACTACTGTTGTTGGAAGCGTTACTTTCAGTTAGAGTCGGGCTAACGCTAATCGCGATGCTAGCATGGGTTTAGCTGTTCAGCCTTATTTATGATTTACAGCCTGTTTTTATTTTAGCTCATTTGCTTGTATTGTAAATATGCTGTGTTTATGTTGATATTGCACCATATTTGACTGTAACATATTGCTTATTTCATACTGTATTGCAGTTTTACAAAAAGAAAACAACCAGGATTTCAGTAAAGAAAAGACTCAACTTGGAGTCAAGCCTACTGAGTCTTATTGTTGATGTTCACTAACTGTCTAATAATACAGTTTATATCAGCCAGGACAGACTAGATTGCGTTGAGCGTTAAACATGGTATGATGGTGGATATTTAAAAATGTTTTTTAAAACATTTAAAAAAAAAACAACTTTTATATATATATATATATATATATATATATGTATATATATATATATATATATATATATATATATATTTATATACAGTACATATATATATATATAGTTATTATTTTCACATTTTCAATATTTAACTTCATTCATGTCACTTTATTATAATTTGAATCTAAAATTCAAAGGTAAAATAAATACAACATTAATAATAAACAGGTCAAAAAGTTTCCATTAAAAACAAAATAACACGTCAACAACAAATCTATGGATCACACCGAGCATGTGATGACAGATCAGGACAGGCCGAGGTAACGCTGCTCTGTGCCGGGCACAGTGAGCAGCTTCGAGTGCATACATTTAAGTAATTTAAGTATTTAAGTGCTTTAATTTATTCTTTATAATTTGAAAAAAATATATACCAGCTGTAACTGTAAGCTGCACCTTCTACATCAACTAGACACAAATGTTTTATACATGATTTCTTTTTGGAGCATAAATAAGATAGATTCTGAAGTTAATTAAAAATAATCTTCAGTTTTATCTTGCTTTGTTAGATTTTCACAGGCAGGCTACGAAACAAGACCATTGAGGATCGGTGTTTGCTTAGTCTGGTCTGCACTTCTTCATCACCACCTCTTCTCTTCAACAAGACGAGGCATTTAGAACGCCGACAGGCGGTTAGTTCTCCCTGTGTGTGTTTCCTACCACGGTCAAAAACCTGCAGATTTGGGTATAAGGCAAATTGGATTCTATTGGATACTCTAAATTAGGTGTGAGTGTTGAATTATTTTTTAATTTTTAATCAATGGGACAGAATAGTGTGAATCGGGGGAGAAAGATGCCCAGCAAATGACTGCAGGTGGAATCAAATCTCAGTTGATGCAGGGGGGCTGTGGTTTATGGGGCACCAGATCTACCAAATGAGCACGTTCAAATTCTTTATATGATCATTAAACTGTTTCAAATGGTAATGTCGATACAGTCCGACTAAACTGTACAGAAGACAGAAAACACAATCCGTGTCGGCTACAGCCACATGTTTATACACATGTTTACACATACAACATGCATGTTTTCCACTTTCCATTAATATACCACATTTACTTTAAGGTATTTTAATGAAATAACTAAATCATCAACAAACAAGAAAAATTAAATGCAAAAAGACAGAAAACAAGAAATAATGTCATATAATGATATAGCAGTAAAGAAAGCATCATGTTTCTCACAAGTCTCCAGACAGCTTGATAAACATGGTGTGATGTTCCTCAGAGCAAGACCGTATTCCTGTGATGAGGGGCCAGTGGTTCACAGATGGAACATGGCTTCCCCTGGAGGAGGATGAGAGTGATCTCATCGAAGTGGAGCACCTCACTCGTTTCCGGGGACAGCAAATGAGGGACACCTATGAGATGGAGGCCATAACCACCACAGTGGACAGCAAGGATGGTATGTGTGGAACGTGTGTATGGTGAAAGAAAGAAAGAGACAAAGAGCATAAACATCTGTTTCAAGGTGACTCTTATATTATTATATAATTGATCATGTTATTATTCACTGTCAATTATGAGTCTAAACATTAACTGAGTAAATGTTTGCTCCATAAAATGTCATCCTCATACAACACACAGATATTCAGTTTACTGTCATAGTATTACAGTAGTACAGCATAGAAACTAGAACTCATTTATATTAAAAAAAACTTTCTTTTTTTTTTTAAAATTGATTACCAGAAAGAGTAAGTGGTCTGTATTTATATAAGGCTTTTCTAGTCTTAAATAAAGCGCTATGGTGGCTGACAGGGTCAAACAAAAACACACACAATCTCCAAAACACAAAAAACACCAGCATATTCTGAAATGGAAGTGTGTCTGTGGGAGCGCTCGTTTACGACCAGCCGTTCCAATACTCGGGGACTAATTCATTCTTACCTTATTACCTCGCGACGCTTGCGTGTGCTTCAAAGCAAGCACTTGTGGTGTATTTCCACCGGCTCTACTTGCGACACGACACGGTTTAGGTGCATACTCAACTCAACACATCCATTATTACAAGCCTGTACGTCTTAACTCAGCACATATCGCCACATATCAAATCAATCAAAAAACAATATTTTACCAACATTTTAGAGAACTATGAGAGTGAAAATAAAAGAAAAGACTAAGGGTTAACTGTAGTTTATTAAATAGGAGCCATTGAAATAAAATAGATCACTGTGGTTCAAAAAATAAAACAGAAGAAACATTTGTTTCCATTTTGCAGACCTTCAGGTGACATTGGAGTGAAATAGCCCGTGTTCATGTGACACATGCATGATAGCTAGATGATAGACCTAACCAGCCAATCAGAAGTCCGCTTCACTGCGAGAGCTGCAAAATAAAAAGTCCGTGACTGCAGGTAGCTGACAGACACGAGGAGGATTATCGCCGAGATTGCGCTGTGGATTTTGCTAGAAAACTTCAGACAGAATTTTGTGCTTGTGGTGAACCGACTCGGATTTAGCCGTTGTGCACCGTGATATTTCTCTTTCTCTCTTTTTGGCTAACGGGATTGCTAGCGATGGTCAATTTGCTGCATAAAATACACTCACAAACAGATAGTTGTGAGAAGCTCGATGCTAAGATAATGGTTCTTTTATTTCTCTCGACACCTGGAGTTTGAGTCGTGACTTTTAGGAGATTGTGCTGAACATCGAATTTCAGGGGAGTTATTTTTGTGAATGATTTGGTTGAATCTGAACTGTATTAAGAGCTAAAAGGTAAATGTTTATTGTATGTGTGGTGTTATTTTATTTTTATTATCCGAGGAAGCTTAATACTCTGTTCATGTGTGTTTTTCTATACACGCTGCAGTAACATTTGAAGGAGAATTAAATGTTGGGTCGGAGAACTAATTCATAATTCAATATGTTCATATGTATTTTAATACTTTTAATGTTTATGGTTCATTTTTATTGAGTTAAGAGACAAAGTAAGGAGTAATAGAAGAATATTTAAAACAGTTTATTATTTTATAAGTATATGCACAGTAAATTCATAATTTGTTTAGTTTTTGATGCAGCTGCTGTTCTCCTCACTGCGCCTGTGGTGCTGGATAAATCTAATAAATCTAAAACAGATTGAAGCCAGATTTGAACTAGTTTAAACCCAGATATAAATCAGATTAAACATTAGCTTTAACTAGGGTAAAACTGGAAAAACAAACAAACATTTGAATAATTTAAAAAGGTTTCAGATGTGAATTGTTTTGATATTTGATACCACTGAGTGATTATTTCATTTCATGTTTTCAAGCTAGCAATACACTAGGCTTTTATCTTTAAAACGTACTTGTTGTTCATAAATCTTATTTGCTCTTGCTACTTAGGTTTCGGCTTCTAAACACTCATTTCTCCAGTGAGCGAACTTTAATCCTTCTGATATACTAGTATTTGTTGATTCTGGTCTTTACATTGAAAACTGTGTTATTTGTTATTAAAACACAATAACAGTAACAACAGTAATAATCATTGTTTTTTTGTTATATTTTCATGATTCCCACAGATGTACAATTGCTTAGCCACCAGTTTGGGGGTTAAGTGTCTTGCCCAGGGAAAGATTGGCATGTCAGAGTAGCAGAGCTGGGAGTCAAACCCCCAACCATCCTTTAACTCTGCCACTTGTTGTTGTGTTGCAGCCATCCACAGTCTGAAGCTGAGCAGGAACCATGTGGACTGGCACAGTGTGGATGAGGTTTACCTGTACAGCGACGCCACCACCTCCAAGATTGCACGCACTGTCACACAGAAACTGGGCTTCTCCAAAGGTACAACACACAAACACAAACAACACAAACGGGAGCCAAATGACAAGATTACCCATGAACATCCGCTCACACCTTCACAAAGTTAACTCTTGTGTTGTCTCTTGAAGCAGAATGTGTGCACATTTACGACATACGTCTCAGTAAAGAGGCTGAAGAAACAGCCAAAGTATAAAAACCGCTGACGCTGTGGAAACCATCGTTCATCACGTCTTCAGTCCATAAAACACTCAATTTATTATAATGGATTTTTGTTATGGTCGAAATAATGCCCTGTATTACTTTAACCTCTGAGGCTGATACTGGTCTGCAGAGTCATTAAGTTGAACAATGCAGACAGGTCATCCCTTACAGTTTCAGGTTGTTGGTTTCACTTGAGACAAGGTGTGAATGGGTCATCAGGGGGTCACCTGAGAGGCAGAGTCTGCTATTGTGTGGGGGTTGTGAGTGTCCCTCGTCCTTCAGATGTAAGTGGAAAGCTGAGTCCTGTCCAGATGTTTGGTTTCACCAATGTAGAGGTCAGGACTCCTCACTACATTGCACTGCATAATAATAATCCACTGACACAAATAGAACAATGTGGTATTGTTCTGTTTGTGTCTGTGGATTATTATTATGCAGATGAACCCGTTTCTGTCTAAAAGTGTTCCACTTTGTCAACTACTCCCCCTCTCACCTTCTTCAGTCAATTGCTTCTGATCTTCTTCCTTTCCTCACCCACCTCATTAACACATCTCTATCATCTGGTTGCTTTCCGGACTCTCTTAAAGAGGCCCCCCCTCCTTAAAAAACCCGTCTGAAGTAAATAACTGCAGACCTGTCTCTCTTCTTCCTTTTCTCTCCAACTCTGGAAAATCTTTAATCTTTAATCTCAACTCTCATCCTACCTTCACCAGAACAACCTTCTTGATCCTCTTCAGTCTGGTTTTAAAGCAGGTCACTCGACCGAAACTGCACTTCTTGCTGTCACTGAGCAACTCCACACTGCCAGGGCTGCCTCTCTCTCCTCTGTGCTCATCCTCTTGGACCTTTCTGCAGCGTTTGACACAGTTAACCACCAGATCCTCACATCCTCCCTTCAAGAACTAGGTGTCTCAGGCTTACTTACCCTACTCTCATCCTATCTTCAAAACCGAACATACAGACTAACCTGGAGAGGATCTGTGTCGGAACCCTGTCCTCTAGCTACTGGGGTCCCTCAGGGTTCTGTCTTGGGCCCTCTCCTCTTCTCTCTATACACCAACTCTCTTGGTTCTGTTATTCTCTCTCATGGTTTTTCTTACATCTCCAACATCTCTCAGTGGATGTCTGACCATCACCTGAAACTCAATCTCGACAAGACCGAGTATCTTTTTCTACCAGGAAAGGGCTCTCCCACCACAGAGCTGAACATCACCCTCGACAACTCTGTGGTAGCTCATTCTCATACCGCAAGGAACCTGGGTGTGACACTTGATGAACATCTCTCCCTCTAAAAACACATTTCTTCAGACTCTACCTCGACTAAGACGACGACGAAAAAAAAAAAAGCACTTACTTATACATCGCACTTATGACTAGCACTTTATAGTTTGGCTTTCTTGAAGCACTTATTTACTTCTAGCTCTTGTTTGCACCCAAATGTTGAAAAGCACTTATTGTAAGTTGCTTTGGATAAAAGCGTCTGCTAAATGACATGTAATGTAATGTAAAAAATCTTAAGCTGCAATTATGTGTGATTAAGTCTGCGGTCAACAGGTGGGTCCTGACTGGAGCTTTGAAGGGTCTGTGATTTGTCACTTTTATAACTGGTCCTCCTCAGGATCACACGCATACTCTATCATGGTTTGCTTGGTTACTTTATTTTAGTGTTGCAAAGCAAACAACACAGTGTGTAGTAATATTCCCTCTTGTACCCTCAGTGTCTAGCAGTGGGACACGCCTCCATCGAGGTTATGTGGAGGAGGCAGCACCTGAGGACACCCCACCTGAAACCACGCACATTGTCTTTGTGGTTCATGGCATCGGCCAGAAGATGGACCAAGGCCGCATCATCAGGAACACTAGCATGTGAGTGATGGCACCATTTCTAGCCGGACAGAGTGTAGGGTCGAGTGCTTTCAAGTCATTGTTTTATTTCTGTCTGGTCACAGGATGAGAGATGCTGCCAGGAAGATGGAAGAGAAGCACTTCTCTGACCGCACCACAGAACATGTGGAGTTCCTTCCTGTGGAGTGGAGGTCAAAACTGTCACTCGATGGAGGTAAGTTGTACCTCAGCAGAGACTGACCCACCTCTCCAACCAGAACCAAGTTCAGTACAGGAGTTGTTCAAGTGAATATATGTAAGATTATTTATGCATTCATTGTTTTTTTTAATATCAGTGAATAAACAGATTATGGCATGCCTTACAAAAATTAAACCCTCTACACCCTCCTCTGTTGCCCCTAATAACGTGTTGACCAGTGGTTGGAAACTGATCTGTGGATTTGGCCCAGCAGATGATTTCAAAAATCAGATTTATTTATTTTTTCTAGACCTAGAACTGATGAATAGCCGACATATTTGATTTGGAATAAAAAACAAAAAAACATTGCTGTGTCTGTGGAATACTGAGCCACATGGAACAGTCAAGATTCACCCTTTAGGGGCTGTCACAGCAGATCATCTGCCTCTCCGTTGTATCCTTTTACTGTCCTCATGTCCTTCACAGAATCACATCACCTTCTCTGTGGTCTTCCTCTTTTTCTTCTGCCCGGCAGCTACATATTCAACATCCTTTGTCCAATATAATCACTGTCCCTCTTGAGATGTCCAAACCATCTCAAGCTTGACTGTTGAACGTGAGCTGTCCCTCAGATATGCCATTTCTAATCTTGTCCATCCTGGTCATACCTTTTATCTAAAGAACAAAATCCAAAACAACATCAGAAGGGCCACAAAGCCACGTACCTTTCCTTGTGAGAATATTTAATCAAAGGCTTAAGGCCAACAGTTAACAACTTCAACTCTTCATAAATTACATTGTAATGATAGCGATCTTGCAACTTAACTCCTACAGTAAATTTTAGCATCTTCAGCTCTGCCACCTCCAGCTGCACCTCCTGTCTTTTAGAAAGTGCCACTGTCTCCAAGACTTCCATCATAGCAGGTCTCAGTACTGTCTTGTAGACCTTCCCTTTCACTTTTGCTGCTATACTTTAACACACCACCCTTGACACTCGTCTCACGCACTCCACCGTGTCTGCACTCTTTTCTTGGCCTCCTGTGCACTGTCCATTGGTTGGAATGGTTGACTCCAGGTATTTGAACTCATCCACTTTCACTAGCTCTACTCCTTGCAACCTTGCACCATACCACCTGCCTCACTGTCATTTACACATGTGTCCTGTCTTTCTCCTACTGACCTTCATTCCTCTTCTCTCCAGTACATACCTTCACCTCAGCAGGCTCTCTTCCACCTGTCCTCTACTCTCACTACAGATTACGTTTTTCAGTCAGTCAGTCAGTCATTCATTCATTCATTCATTCATTCATTCATTCATTCATCTTCCACCACATGAGGGTGGCTGGGGGCACTGCTGCCAATCCCAGCTGACATAGGGCAGAAATGCCGTGTACATTCTGGACAGGTACAGATTACAATATAATCTGTAAAAAACAATGGAGACTCTAGCTTGACCTCATCTTTCAACCTGTCCTTCACTATTGCAAGCAAGAAGGGACTCGGAGTTGATCCCTGATGTAAGCCCATCTTCACCTTGAACCCATCCGTCACTCCAACTGCACACTTCACCACTGTCTCACTGTCCTCATACTTGTCTTGCACCCCCATACTTCTAAGGTTGTTTTGTAGCTGCTTGATCAAACCTACCATCGGCCATGTCACTTGTCGCCATGCAACTGGAGTGCAATCTGACAGTTCATTTGTTTGACTTGAACAACTTCTGTTTCCACATGAACAATTCCAGCTTTTCAACCATGTTCATTGGTTTTCTCTCTCCCTCTGTGGCTGCAAGGAATATTTCACTGTTGGAAAGATGTTTATGAGTTACACTGTAAAAAAAAGAAACTGTTGTTTTTACAGTAAACAACTGGCAGCTGTGGTTGCCATAATTCTACCGTAATAAATATGGTAGAACTTTTTCTTACATTATGGTAAAAGGATATTAGTTTGCCGTATATTTAAGGGTTTTTGGAATATAAAATACTAAATTCTTTGTAAATTCCATAATGTAAAAAAACACATCTCGCAGTGCTAGTTTTGATGAAACCTCAATGATTGTACGTAACTTAAAATAGCCCATGAAAAAAACTAAATACAAAGTTAAAGTTGTAGTAAATATTTGAATCATCAAAAGAGATCTTACAACAGTCCTCAGTATCATGCTTTTGAGTAACGTTAACAGAATTGACTCCAGAAACACATGAAGGTGTCAGTTTGGTCTAACAATATCCTTGAATAGAATTTCAGGATACCATGGCTTTCTCCCCAATCCACAGTCAGACAGAAGTCCAACGTGGCATAATACTTGCCTGATGGATCAGGGAGCTGTCCAGATGCTTTCTTGTAGCTGTTGAAAAGTAGCAGCAAATGGACATTGAGGTTTCCGCCAGGTTGAATGAGTTACTGCAATGGATCAGGATCCCAGGTCTTCACACCAGTGTCAGGGAAAGAGTAGAGAAAACGTCACATGATCAAAAGGACCATAAAGTAGTATTGGGAGATACTGCAAACATTTTACATCACGATATACAGTAAATCAAAGTATACTGATTTTTCTGGCAATTCATTTTGAAAATAGTTGCCACATGTTCAACGTATTAATGGGTTATAGCTAGTTTTGAGATACAATGACAGCATTGTGTGCAGTTGAATTATGGTGAACAAGGGCAATAGACCATAAACCCAGCGATATCATGAATTTGTTTTGAATAACTTGTAAAAAACATGATCCAAATTTGGAGCAGCTTGTAGAATGTAGAAGTTTTGCTCTAGTTTTCACAATGAAAGCTGGATGGAGTGCAAAGCTACTGGTTGGCTAAAGCACAGTTGTACAGCAGGCTGTTCAATGCAGAGAAAAAAAAAAAAACGATCCAAATGTGCCACTTTCTGCCCCATGCAAAATGTTACACTGATACAACTGATATGATCGAGTATGTGTTGATTTATAATTTGCTAGAAGTTGCGTTAATATTATGGCTGATGGCACGGCTTTAGACCATGTTGACCATGAGTTTGGTCAACTTTGTTTTATTTGACACTTTATTCCCTTGCTAAACTTTTCAAATGTTTGCATGCATTAATTAAACCTTTATTAACCTTTTTAGAAGTTATCTTTAAGCAACATAATATGATGTGATGTATAAGGTTAAATGACACTGATCCCTCCTCCCACAAAAACAAAATCTGAAAGAACAGTAAGATAACATAAATGTCAAAAAGATTACATCAAAACCTGTAATTATGCCAAACACTAGACTGGTAATACTGGACTTCCACCACAAATGTGGCAAGTCACACAGCCAGCAGAGCTTTTGATGGTAATGTAGTGAGATCTCATGCACGAGTGTATTGGCACAGTTTTAATTTGATATTCTCTGCTCTCCTCTCTGCAGCACTAAGTCTGGCACATATTTATTTTGTTCCTAGCTTATAAAACATAATATGTAAATCATGAGTTAGGCATTGTCGGCCGTTGGTAAATGTTGCTGCTGATGTTTGCTATCAATTAGCCAGGATCTCACAGAGTGACACATGCCGGTTTAACTGAATTGCATAAAGTTAAACCGGTTTAAGCCCGTACACCAGACCAGAGAAAACGGGGAATCAATCCAAGCCTAAAGCCTGTTTCACACTGCCCTTATAACCACCTCAGAGCTGGTGGATTCCAGAGAAGAGCCAGGCCTTTTGAATCCCTCACCTTTAATGTCCTCACTGAAATGCAGAAACAGGACCAAAGATCAAGGACAACTTCCAGCAGCAGGAATTCTGAGTGGAACTTGGTCATTTTTGACTGGGAAATGAGAGTTTTTTAAATACAAATGGTGACGTGTGATTGTGTGTAGGTAGATAGATATATTGAACATTTCAGATGTGGCAGTATATTTTATAAAGTTGCAGCTTTCATATTATCACACTCAGAAATGTATCATATATTCAAAATATGAAACATCCAACAAAACACTAAATTAAACAGAGAAAATCATATACGGTGGTCCCTCACTATAACGCAGTTCACCTTTCGCGGGCTCGTGTTGTTTCGCTGATTTTTTTTTTAGTACAATTTTGCATGCTTTTTTTTACAGCGTACTAACGCGCATTGTGTTCTGCGTCCTGAAAAAGATGCACCCGAGTGGCATGAGGACGAAGAGGCCGCGGCATCGTCAGAGGAACTGTGAAATATGCGTAAGTCACTATTAATAATTTCTTATGTGTCCTCGTAGGTTGATCATTAAAATTAATGATGATTAATTTGTTATTTCTAATAGCTAGGAAAACGTTTATATTTTTATTTCTCAAACAAATATTTGAGCCTGAAAACAAGTTTTGATTTTTGGTTTCATTCTATAATACTTTTATGTTTTAAAATCTAAGAAGGTTTGAACTTTGAGAGTGTTTAAACTAGTGAGAAATGTGAGAAAATGGTAATGTCTGTCTGAGAAAAGTGTATAAAGTGTGTGGTGAGGGGTTTTACAGCCTTAAAACCTATAGAATAATTGTAAAAATTATAGCTAACTACTCTGCGGATTTTGCCTATTGTGGGTTAATTTTAGAACCTAACCCCCGTGATAAACGATAAACGATGTGAGGGATCACATTATGCAAGTTATTAATCACAAAGTAATATCTGCTTTATTTTATAGGTTTGCTTTGTTGTGATTTGTTTGAAGACATTTAATGCAGAATGCGATCATACACCAACATAGAGCTTAAATGTGACACACCACATCCCATTATTATACAGTGCGAGTGAGTGGGGTGTGTGTGGGGCAATCAGCCGAGTGCCACCAACAGCCGCTGACTAAGCTAAATGAAGCTAACCAGGCTCCGCAGAATGGGCGTTGGAGTTGCAGGCACCGCAGATCGTCAGTGACAGCGACAGTTGTCTTTTCCCAGCAGGCTAAAGTTGCTAAAGTCAGATCCATAGACCTGTGGGTTGTTGCACCATTATTCCTGTTTCGCGTAGTTTGAAGTGACACATCGTAATTTCATGTCAAAATGTGTATCTGCTGCGCAAAATGAGTAAAGGTTGGCAGGTCTGCTGCTGCCTAACACGTGGCTGGGCGAGCACATTAGCAAGCTAGCCAGTGTGACTCTATCCATCCAATAACATCAAAAAGATGAGCTAAAATAACCAAGTCATCCAAATGAATGTTGCTTAATATACTGACAAAATCAACAGTATATCAAGTCAACAATATTTGTAATAATACCATATTTTAGGCTTTAGACACATTTAAATTTTCAATAAAACTTTTAAAAAGTCATGGAAAAAATGTACACATTCTATTTTTTAGACTTATTGCAAACACATTTAACTGCCTGAATTTAGATGAACCACTTATTAATGCCAAAACTGAGAGGGACTTATCAAATCAGTGAAGCTTCTTCCTCCTCTGTCTTCACTTGGCACTGAATGGCAGCATATCTGCCCGTTGACGGTTAAAAGTTGCACGACCTCCCACAATGCAGTGTGTTAACGAAATGTGTTGTGTTTTCACAGGGAATGGTCTGAATACAGTATTTAAGTGTGGAAAAGTACAGTAGGGTCATTCTATGAAAATGGTAGTTTAGGTAGGTTTCATTTGTATTTTCTATTTTTTTTACATGATATGCTTGTTCTTCCTTTTCGTCACTGGTGTTACCGATGTTCTAGATCATAATTCAGGCTTCCTGTGATGTAATTGGACTACAATTTACAGTTTAGTTTAAATATGTATGTGTACAGTATTATAATGTGATGGTTTTCAATTTCTGTCATTCACATTTTTACATAACTTTAGAATTAATTGGCATTGAGTCTTCAAATGTGAAATATCATATCCTTAAAATGTTTACTTATGAATGTTGCAACAGTTAGCTAGATACAAAAAAAGGTGTTCAAATAAACTGGACAACTCTGATGCCAGAACACTAATATGCCATAAAAAAATATATATATATATTTCATAACACAATATGGAAATATAGAATGAATTCATTTGTGAACCTAGGAATGAGTATGAAAGAGATGACTGAACTAAAAATGTTGGAACAGGGATTGCACCCAAAGATGATGCAACCACACAAGTGAACGTATAAAATAGAACATTTGTAGTGTGTGAGTATTTGTATGTGTGTGTGCTTTAGGTATAGTGGTGTGTGCATGTGTTCTTGGTATTTTTTATTTATTCATTTTACACAAAAGTATAAACATCCAGTATAATGACAGGGTAAGATTGTTTGTTGTAGCTCCCAATGCACCACTGTGCAGAGACTCAATTGCATCTGGTCGAAGTGGAGCTGAACTATCTGGGTTGGTGACATCTGGTTGATGTGGAGGTGAGAGGTCATGGGTTGGAATGGAGAGTTGGGAGAGTGACTGTTATCAGAGTAGCATAATTACCAAAATTAGAATGCTCACAGCTAATTCATTTGGCATATTTTGCTGAAAGGTTTATGTTTTCCTGGAAAAAATTCAAATCTTCATTCATATTTGATATTCCCTGTCCTTTACAGGCGAAGCATGGTTTGATCAAATCTCCTCATGCCACACATGACCCAGTTTACTCACTCTCATTGTCAGATACTGCCACCGCTCTTTGTTTCATTATTTATTTTTTGTTTGTAAAATTGTGCAGGACTTTTTTAAATGTGTCTCTTTATAATTTGTACCCTTGAATAAAATATTTGTCTTTGTGAATAATAAAAATGTTTCCCCTTACCCTGCACTCCTGTGTACACTACTGTTCAACAGTATATATACTTGTGGAAGGAGGCTAATACTTACATATTTTGCTGTCATATTACTTACTATACTACACAAGTTAGATTTACACAATAAAAAAGATGATGAAAGATAAAACCATTGTTATCTAAGTCAACAGAAAAGCTCAGTTTCTGCCTCTGAAGTGTGCCTATTTCTCTAATAATATTCATAATATTCCAATAGAGCAACATTAAGGGCTAGAAAATAAACCACAACCAACATGAAATAGACATTTTTAATAAAAAAATGTATTATAGCTCATGCTGACCATCAACAGTCTGATTTTATAACCACAGTACCGTCTGTCAGGAAGTTAAAATAAGGCAATCTGCTTTATTGTCTGTCACATGGCTGCAACAATAAAATACAACACATTCAACAGTCTCAAAATGATGAGATGGGTCCTCTGATCAGGGTGGTTTTCCCAGTCACAGTGCTTTGTAGTGAACCAATGATTTTGCTGGCATGTTTGACTATGTGGGAGTTTTGTTTCATTTTTAGTCGAGGGGGAGCTGTGTGCTGACGTTAAATTGTGCTGTTTAGTCAACATGGTTTGAAAGACAGGGTGGAGTCAATCTCTATGCCAAGGTATTTAAAAACTTAAGCAAACGTAACTCCGGCTTGATGTAGGTCGCCGCCCAACCAGAAGAATATGTAGTGCTGCTCTGTGAGCTGTCCATAACCTTTCAGTCAGTGATATCTGTGCAGTTTGCAGTCAATGATCGCCGACTGTCGCTTTGGCCTGTCCGAGTTGTCGTGATCCAGCATCGTCCAAACGTTCCTGCAACTCAGGGTCAGTGCCGCAGATGTGGCATGGCTACGTTTTTGTTTTTCCAAGGCATTTGCTGTATGTCGGCCACTGTATTGGAGGTCCTGTCAGCCGTGTCTTGCTGACCAGGAAAGTGCCAAGCAGGCTTTGTTTACCCCTCCCTTTTATCGCGGGCTCCCTGCATGGAGCCAACCAGTGCTATCCTTAGAAAAGGCTCATTCGCACAGAACCTCACAGGGCTTCCACTTGGCCAATTTAGCCTCAACGCGGCCATCACATCGCAAGCCACCAAACATGTTGGAGTCCAGGAGGCCTTAAGCTTCGCAGGCCTGCTACGGTTACCAGCGCTCCCATCACCGCTGGGCTTTGCGCAGTAGGACTTGCACAATGTGTTTAAAGACCAGCAGGCCTTGAGCGAAAGTACGAGCTAGTCTCTCTGGGCTGAGAAGAACCTAGGTCCAGCGGATGTTTCCTCAGCTGCCCCACGGTTCCCAGCACACTAGGGTTAGTGGTCCCTGCCCCGACTCAGAATACCGAGGTCATCCACAGGCACTGGTTAGCCCCCGATATCTTCGGACCTGAAGATCGCCCAGTCCTAACATGCCTCTCCCTGCTGCCGGATAGGGGACCCAGCCAGTTTTGTGGCGCTGGCAACTCACCAGTCGTGGGGAAGGGGTTCAATGGTCTTTGTGGACATTTCGTGGGGGCCAGTTGGGACTTACTGGCCTTGTCCCCGACCTTGCCCTCCGCCACCTGGATGCAGTTTAATGTCATACCCAGGACGACTGAGTATGACTGAATAATAGATAACCATATACACTAGTTTTAACCTGAAAAAAGTGGTTTAGGCGATTAGTTACTCTTTAAGGTGAGTCATTCCTTATCTGTCACAGGAGACGTTCTCTGTGTACACAGAGAACAGAATCAGGGATAAAACAAAACCTTGAGGGAGACCTGTGGTTTAAATCAACTTACTGGATGTAAAACCATTTAAAAATACTTGTGGCTTGTCATATAAAAACTCTGTGTGTACAGTATTAAACACATTAAAACACTCTGCTGTTGTGGTGCATGTATCACGTTAGCTATAAAGGGAGGGCTATAGCATGTCGCTCTATAAAAGTCTATAAAGTCTTGCTTTGTGTGTTCTCCTGGGGATGGCACTGCTTCAGGTTTCTTCTTTTCGTTTTTATGGAAGTTAGATGGCGTCTGATGGCTGAATCCACAGCCACACAGTTGCATAAAGTCTTTTAACATATCCATTTTCATAAAGGCACATCATTATGTGAAGTTTGCTTTATTTTGCAGTCACAAATTGACATTGAAAATACATACTGTATATTCACTTCCACTTTTGTCACTACACAGTACTCTAAATGAAGCATGCCCATTTAGTTTACTTCAAACTAAAGGTTCTTCTATGTTGTGTATCAGATCCAGATGGAATGAAAAGCTGAAATGTTCATCTTTCGTCTCATATTCTCTTTTGATGTCAAACACAAATGTTTTCATTCTATGGCAAAAATAAAGGAATTGGCCTCACTGTTCCAATAGTATAGGAGGGCACTGTATATAGTTGAAGTCCCTATAACCTGCTGCAGTTTCACACAACAACTTACACCTCTCTATGTTAATTTATTTGTAGGCATCTCTACAACACCCAAATACACAGGCAACAGAGACACCTGTAAGAAGTGCACAGGAGACACAGGATCATAAGAAAAATGTTAATTGTAATGTATAATAATGTGTAATGTATTTTCTCCGTCTTTGAAACACACAATCATTTCACTGAAGACTTTTGGAACATTGCAGATTCATTTGTGAGACTGCAAACATAGTTCAGAGGAGGTGTAGAAGGGTTGTTTTCTCTGAGATCGCTTGATTTATTTTTTGGTGAACTGATAGTATGACATTAGTAATCAGTAATGTTAATATCAAGTCTTAACAGAGGTCCAAAAAACCTATTGCTTAGTTTATCCAAATTAAGACAATGGGACTGTCTGTCATTGTCCACAACACAATGTGGAGACATGGTGTTCTACCTCACACTGATGGCTGTGTTTGTATTTGCATGTTCTCCTTGCAGATACAGTGGACTCCATCACTCCAGATAAAGTGCGGGGTCTCAGAGACATGCTGAACAGCAGTGCCATGGACATCATGTACTACACCAGCCCTCTATATAGAGATGAGGTGAGCCTCAACTGAACCAGAGGCTATGGAACAGCTTTACATATTCCCTCTGAGCCACATTCTGTTTCCAGATAACTGTGGCCTGCTGTCAGTCTGAATCCAGTGCCCCCCATTCACAGCCTAATCCTGGATAAAATGTTTTAATCCTCATGGCTGTATAGCTATATAATTGGGTCAATTGCTTGGCTGTGAAATAATGAAAATATAATCAAGGTCATGAAGCATCAAGCTAAATATGCTTAAACCCTTGACTATTTAAATAGTTAGTACACAATTAAAAAAAGGTAACAGAGAATGAGTGTTGCGGTGAACGTGGTGGAAAGTTATCTGCTTTACAGTGATGGGGATGCAGTGACAGTTTGAGTTGTGTGAAATCCGGTAACATTGGTGTGGTATTTAATTTTCCAGTCCATGCAACAGAGTGCAAGCATGATGAATCTCACCGTCTTGTGTAACCTGTTGTGATGCTCAGTGGTTCATGCCGTGTGTGTGCTCTTGCTCTGTTGTGCAAATAATCTCTTTTTAAAATGGTGATTCAGAAACAGATGAATTCTTTAGTAAAATATTCTTTTATGTTGTTGTGTGTCTTTGCACCTTGTAGATTACAAGAGGATTGACTCTGGAGCTCAATCGACTCTACTCACTCTTCTGCTTGCGGAATCCTGACTTTGAAAAAAATGGTAAGGTGTCGATTGTGTCACATTCACTGGGCTGTGTCATCACCTACGACATCATGACAGGCTGGGACCCCATACGATTTCATCATCAAGAAGCACCAGACCAAGAGGAGACAAACTGGCTGAATGAGGAGGAACAGCTTCAGAAGCAGCTGAGACTCACACACCTCAGGTACTAAACATTATTAATGTACAACAGTTACAATGGACAGAGAGTTAAATCTGTTACCACATGGTGCAACGCTTTCTCTAATTCAGGCTGAACAACTAGCAAAACATTTTGAAGCAATGTAATTAACATACTCCAAAGGCTGTAAAAATATGATACATCATTAGGACACTTTGGTATCAGTTATTTATGGAGGACTGAAAGTGCCAAAATTAAATAAATAAATACACCATTAAATAATTACTCAAATGGGTAATTAATTAATTAAAATTGGAATTAAATACATAAATGTGTTATTAAATGTGTCATTAATTCATTAAAATACCAATTCCAAAATTTACTCTATATTAGAGTGTAATTTTATTTTTTTTTGTAATTTTTTTTTACTATATTGTATTTTATTTTATTCTATTCTCATTTCTTTAACTGAGCTGTTGTAAATGTGTGTTTTCCCCCCTGGGTGAGGATCTACACGGTCCTGTGTTGCAGTGCATCATTAATTTATTTTATCTGTCAAACTCGCCCATCAAAGTCAGTGGGCGGGGCTAACACTGATCTAGTCTGATACATTGCTTTGGTCTGAAGTAGCATGCCTATAGAGAGACGATGGAGGACTTTCTCGGGAGTTGGTCATGGATGTATTATAAGAACTGGATAGAGCTCCGCCCCCTCTGCATTGAATTTTATCATTGTGGCCACTCGTGGTACTGCAAAAAAAAATACTCATGTGGCCCAAAAAGCAATTTTCCCATTGAGCACAATAGTGAAAGAGACGCCTGTAAAAGAGTACACAGGACACCTGGAGACATGGACACAGGCATGTATAGATCTTTATAGTCTATATTTTTAATTCATGGAGGATAACATTTGTAAAACCTTCCTAAAGGCCATAAAAAACACCTTATTTCCCAGAGTGACATCACAGGTGTGTACGAGCACAGCAAAGCGTGTCATATGACGTCTCGGGAACGGCTAATGTCAGGGAACCGTACGATGTTAAAATTTTAGGAGAAATGTGAGGGAGTTTTTCTTAACCGTTTGTTAAACTGTTACAACAAGGTTTTATGGCGCATTTCCACCGTTTACGTTGCATCTCCACTACAAAAAAGTACCTACTTAACATGGGTGGAGTGAAACTGCGGTGACTTGTTTTATACGCGACACACACACTAGTGACTAGTGACTTTACACCAGACTTCTGCGGTTGTTGGATATTAACCCACGTTTTTAGGATTGTTAAGTAGTTTTAACTGATCTTCAATTCGGCTTGATTTGTGTCCACACGTCTCCGGAGTACAGACACCTACTCCACAGACTACAGTGGGACTATCTGCGCTCACTTCACCACTAATAATATACAGTATACTAATAATAACTAATAATAGTAATTATACATCCATGATTGGGTCGAGCAGGACATTGATTTTTAGTGGTTGTAAATAAAGTTTTGTTTGTTTGTAGTATTTAAACCAACGTAGAGGTGCATAGCGCCACCCAGTGCATAGGAATGTGTTCACTAGCGCTACAACAATTCATTATCTGGAATCAATTTGTCTTGACTTAATGTTAACCAATCAGGTGTTAGAAAATGACAGATAAAATAAATTAATGATGCACTGCAACACACGACCATTAAATAATTAATTTAATAGTCAAATAATTATATATGTTTTTTTACATAAAACAAATTGGTATTTTAATGAATGAATGACACATTTAATAACACATTTATGTATTTAATTCCAATTTTAATTAATTAATGACACATTTTTGTAATTATTTAATGGTGTATTTATTTATTTAATGTATGTTCTCTCTGTGTGTGCATGGGTTTTCTCCGGGTTCTCCGGCTTCCTCCCACAGTCCAAAAACATGCAATATGGGGATTAGTTAAACTGGTCACTGGTCTAAATTAACTGAATGGTTGTTTGTCTCTATGTGTGGCCCTACGATGGACTGTTGAACTGTCCAGGGTGTGATCCCACCTATCGCCCTATGTCAGCCAGGTTCTTTTTACTGTGTTAAATCGCCTGGTAAACCCAAGTGAATCTAGCAGTATCGTGCCATCTGAATTATTATGCGTCCGCTTCCTTAAATTTTTTGTTGACAAGATTTCTGCGATCCGAGATTCAACACAGCCTTGCACTGTTGCAGACCCCTCTATTAACCCTGTCTGTTCTGCAGTTTTTGAGCACATCTAGAGACACTGACCCCGTGTCTCTAGATGGTATGTCAAATATTGTGCACCAGTTAACACCCTACTAATGCCCACTTGATTGTCTTCCTCCTAAAATATTGAAAGATGCCTCTGATGTGGTTGGGCCTTATATAATGAGCATCATTAATTCCTCATTGATGTCAGGTTGTGTCCCAAATGCATTTAATCATGCTATTGTGCAGCCTTTGTTAAAAAGACACAACCTAGATGGGGAAACACCATCCAGATATAGGCCTATTTCAAAGCTCCCCTTTCTGTCCAAAATATTGTAGAAATTGGCTTATGTGCAAATCCAAAACTACCTTGAAGCTAATAGCCTTTTGGATAAATTTCTGTCTGGTTTTAAAATGCGTCACAGCACTGAAACAGCACTTTTAAGAGTTTTTAATGATCTTCTTTTACCGGTTGACTCTGGTTTTTCCACTGTTCTTTTGCTTTTAGATTTATCAGCAGCTTTTGATACTGTGGATCACCAAATTTTGCTTTCTTGACTCGAGGACTGTGTGGGCATCAAAGGCACAGTCTTGCAATGGTTCAAGTCGTATCTTGAGGGCCGCTCTTTCTCTATCCACTTGGGCACTTTTAGCTCGAGGGTGGCCCCTCTTAGCTGTGGAGTGCCCCAAGGCTCTATTTTAGGCCCGTTATTGTTTTCTTTGTATTTGCTGCCCCGAAGGTCCATTTTTCAAAAACATAATATTTCGTTTCACTGTTTTGCTGATGATGTTCAAGTCTATTTGGCTTTAAAACCAAGATAGTGCAGATAGTGCTCATGCCCTGGTAAATTGCCTCCAGGAAGTAAAGCAGTGGTTGTCTCTAAACTTTTTAAAGTTTAACAAATCTAAAACAGAGGTTGTAACATTTGGAAATCCTTTTGATTTTTTGATTTTAGACCCTCTGAGTCACCACTGCCACCAAGCAGTCAGAAATCTGGGTGTGATTATTGAAAGCTTCTTTAAGTTGGATCAGCAGATTAGTTCGGTTGTAAAAGTAGGCTTTTACCAATTACGCCTGCTCAGTAAAGTCAAGCCTTACCTACCACACGCTGATCTAGAGCGTGTAGTCCATGTTCTCATCTTGTGTCGGTTGGACTACTGTAACTCGTTATACTACGGATTAGACCAGGCCTCCATCCATCGCCTGCAGCTGGTCCAAAATGCTGCAGCTCGCTTGCTCACTGGCTCATGGAAATATGAGCATATAACTCCTGTTGTGGCCTCCTTGCACTGGCTCCCAGTGAGCTACAGGATTCATTTTAAGGTCGGTTGTTGGTTTTTAAATGTTTGAATGGGATGGCTCCATCTTACCTGTCAGAGCTTCTGTCTGTTCATGTCCCAAAGAGGACAACAAGGTCGGCAAATGAAATGTTGCTAGTTGTACCGAGATCACGAATGAAAACGAGGGAACACTTTGGAACACTCTTCCCTTGAGCATTAAAACAGCTTAGCCTTTGAATGTTTCTTTATCAAGTGTTTGAAATTAGTCCCCCATATGTCTTTGTTGGCTATGTTGGCCAGTTCCATCTCAAGATCCGGAAGACTTACACCTGTAGATGTAGTCATATTCAGTAGGGATGGATCGATGGTCAGGGGAGTGACAGGGAAGGATAATGTGTTTTTTCCTCTCTGAATCAGAATTGTTTCCCAAACAATGTTTGCATTGTGGTGATTGCACACTGCAAATACTCAGAATTTATCAAATTGTGAGCTTGTTTCAACTCTCTCAAAGAGGGGAAGTGAGACAGTGTACCCCTCTGGAAATCTCTTGCAAACACTGTCAATTTGCACTCGTGTGCCAAAACCTCCTTCAGCATGTGCAGGGTTGTGCCTTGAAGTGCAGCTTTTCCATCCACTCTGAGCCCTTTGCTGTCCAGGAAATTTTCACCTCTTCCCGACACAACGCAAAGCATTTCAGCACCTCCCCTATAGACAGCCAGTGGACTTTGTTCTGCAGTGAAATGTCTGCAGCGTTCTATCCAGTGACAAAGCCCTTATGCACTCCTGTCGTACTCAGTGCCCTATCAGTAGCCAGGTGGGAGGTGTTTATTATGTCATCCCACGAAGTGAGAGTGAAGTATTGCTTTTAGTGGCTCTGTGTGTCTGTCTGTCTGTTTGTGTTTCCACACCTGATTACCTTGTTTCTTCAGCTCTTAAACAATCCAAGACAGATGTCTTCCCCCCATGTTTGGCCATTTATTAACTCAATCATTTCTTCCTGTGGCCCAGCAGAGTTCACATATCGGCAGAACGGTGTTATTTATTCAATGTCACCTCTGTCCTTGGACTCATCACAAGTGATTGAAGCTGAATTGATGTCTTTAATTTGCTGACTGATGATGTTTTCTGCCATTTTTATGGTTTTTGTCGTGAACTATGGCTGAGCAGAACAAGGGACTCAAATGCAGGACTCAGAACACGAATCAGTCAGTAACAGAGTTTAATTCCAGGCAGAGGTTCAGTACACGGGAGGTCAACAAGAGATCAGGCAGAGGTACAAAAGCGTCAGGCAAAAAGGCAAGGTCAAAAGGCAGGCAAGGTTCAAAACCACAAGAAGGCAAAACTATGGCTGTGAAAAAGAGTGCTGGGACGTGAGCTATGAACTACAACGAGACAAGACAGAGGGGAATATAAGCAGTGCTTGATTAGGGAGTGATAGGATGCAGGTGTGGTAGACACAATCAGGGATCAGGTGCACGCCAACAAGGAAGGGGGCGGGGTAGACAGGAACCTGAAACAGAGACAAGGGTGAGTGATTTCAAAATGAAACAAGGAAGACAAGACATGGAACGTGAAGGGAGATACAAAACAAGACAACATGACAGTTTTGTCCTTGACAGTCTTCACAGAGAGCGACATATCTCCAATTTTCTGCACAATTTCACTCTTGTTTTTGAAGTCTGAGAATAGATATTCTGAAATCTGTTCTCCATCATCAACGTATTCCCGTGCCTGACTATTTCCTGGGCGGCCAGATAACTAGCATATGTAGTTGAATTTACAGACTTCATCCACTTCATCAGTGTTCCACATCAGTTCCAAAACAGATGTATTTCTCTTGTCACCAACTGGATAAACCTTTCTTTTCTTCTTATCCTTGGTAAGCTTACAACCTAAAAAAAAAGAATTCTGCCAGAGAACTATGTATATTTTTTTTGCTTGCTGGTTGCTCCTTTCATGCTTGTTTTCATTTTAAGTGCTCACATGTGAATATGTATTCTCCTTTAAAATTCTCCTCTACACCATATCATGACAAGGGTTTCCAAAAGTAGTCAGCTGCAGAAAGCTGCATCTGTAACCCAAGAATTTTTTATTCATGATGATTGGGTAACAAGCAATAATGGCGTGTAATTTAATCTCTAATGTATATCTGTCATTCCATCAGGTTGAGGGACTTGGAGGATCAGTTCCAGGGTCTGCAGACCTCCTCATGTGTTGCAGTCCCGGCCTTAAAGTTCAAGGTAACACTGACAAGTCCGACGGTAGTAAGCTGTATACATTATTTTTATTAGGTATTCCAAGTTGTTTCCTTTGTTGTAGATATAATACAGCTAAAACAATCTCTAACATATGATTCAAACTGCAAATGTTGCAAGAACCACTGCAGTGATATGTAGTGCTCTCATGTTTAGAGAGTTTAGAGTTTAGTTGGGGGGTAGTAGTGGTCCTGGCGTTGGTCATTGTCTGTGTGTGTGTGTGTGTGTGTGTGTTTCTTATGATCATATGATTGGTGCTGTGTGTGGTAAGTGTTTTTTGTGTGATTTTGATGCCTTGATGACAGAGATAAGGGGATCCCATTTAAAGCACTGCGCCTCAATGTCCTTTTTCACTGGATGACAGCATTCCACCCAGAACCAAGGCATTCCTAGTTTTGGTTTTGTTCAGTCCCACCATGGAGAAAATCTCTTTGCATCTGCATTTCAGTGTGAGTTTGGCAAACTTAGACAGCCTTCCAAATCTGTTCATTTGAAAAAATGAACCAAGGAAGTCTAATTACTTTCAAGTCTCATGCATTCATTTCAATAAGTTCACATGATCGTGATAAAACTCCCCACATATGACTTAGTAATGGATGATGCGATGGCAGATCGCTCTGCGTAGTCCATTCATACAGCTGTCTTGAATTAGCAACCTGTCAATCAGCCAATCAGAAAATAGTATTTCTTGTTCCCGGGTAAAGTCTGTGTCGTTTAGCCTTCTTCATAAAAACAACAGGTGATGAGTTGATGGTGTAGAAAGATTGTGCTGACACAAGGCTTGTATGAACAAAGAGGATCTTTATTATTGCAAGTTCAAGCACTGCAGTTTGCTCGAGAGAGAGAGAGAGAGAGAGAGAGAGAGAGAGAGAGAGAGAGAGAGAGAGAGAGAGAGAGAGAGAGAGAGAGAGAGAGAGAGAGAGAGAGAGTCATTCGAGCACTGTCAGGTAACTCACTCACAACAATTATCCTCCACAGGAGGGTCGCGGGGGTGTTGTGCCAATCTCAGCGGACATAGGGCGATAGGCAGGGTCACACCCTGGACAGTTCTTGTTCTTGGATGGATGGAGATTAATAATCTATTAATCCCAAAATCAAAATGTATTTACTTTGATTTGCTGTATTGAAAGATTAATGATCCTTTGTGGAATGTGATAAAGGGCATGAGGTGGCCAAGCACAGCTGTTGTTCTCTGTATTTTTAGATCAGTTCTTAACAGGCTTTGTTGATGAATCAGTCCTGTTTTCTGTGTTGCAGGTGGAAAACTTCTTCTGCATGGGCTCTCCTCTGGCAGTTTTCTTGGCATTGCGAGGAATCCGGCCTGGAAATAATGGCACACAGGACCACATCCTCCCCACAACTATCTGCAAACACCTCTTCAACATATTCCATCCCACGGATCCTGTGGTGAGTTATTATGTCCACAACTATTCTGCTGAGATCACTATCATTACCTGTTTTTGTGACTTTTATTATTCAGAAAGAAAATCAGCCTTCCTATACTGATCTTGAATGCTATTCATTAATTATATTACAACATGACTGCATATAGACCCTGCATACACACATGTCATAACATCTGTTTGTTTTGTTTTAGGCATACAGATTGGAGCCTCTTATCTTGAAACACTATAGCAACATTACACCTGTTCAAATCCATTGGTAAGTTATGCATAAATATGTTTTTTTTGTTTTTTTATCTGATCCATCAATCCATTTTGATTCTCAAATATTCAATTATTTGTTAGTCTTGTTTTTGCCCATGTTCTCTTTATTTTGTTTGTCCTTTGTTACAGAAGTTGGGAGGTTAGAGAACGACACTTACCCAAACTAACTGATATTGAAGTAGTTGACAATGAGCAGGGGCCCACATGATGCTGAGACAGTTTGAGTGCAGAGCCTGAGCCTGAGGACAAAACTGCTAGTTTAAGCATCAAAGGTCACAATGTCACTGCAAGAATTCTGTGCATCTGATAAAAGAAGGATTTTGCGATCCAAATTCCAACCGACTGAGTCCTAACAGGACACCTGTAGATTTGACAACATGATGGAAGGCAAGGACATTAGATAGCTTGGTAGCTTGATCAGAATCAGTTAGGTGATGACTGAGTCGATCAAGTCTTACAGAGAATGTACACAAACTGTTTTACAGTACATTTGTGCATGTGAAACTGGTTTGAAACAAGATACCCACCACAGCAAGAGGCAGAGTCTCTCTATCTCAAAGCTCCAAACAACAATCCTCATGTCTGATCTTTAATGATCACCACACTGCACAGTATCAACCTCCTCCCCTGTTTATTGTTTGAGTGAAGCACAGTAACTCTCGTATTTAAATGTGCTGCTCCAAAAATGCACATCACGTTCAGTGTCACTGCAGAATTATAGTGTGTGTGTGTAGGTGCAGTGTGTGTGGATGGGGGCTGGAGTGATGCTGACTGACAACATACTCACTACAGTAGACCACACTACACCACCATATAGTATTCATGATATAGTATAGTAGTTTTCTATTTGATCAATTTTATTTAGCAATGATTGAATGAAGTCTCCCATTAACTTTTGTTTATTGTGTGTTTGTATGCTACTGTGTATACACCATATTACAACCGTGTGTGTGTGTGTGTCCAGTGTTCATCTCAGAGCCCTCACCATGCAGAAAGAGTTCTACTATGCCGCCCGTTAATTGGATGCAAGACTCCCGTTATAATTGAGACAATGAAAATACCATTGTTATAAAATGGTGCATTTGTATGTGGGAATTTTGCATTATCAAATTAAAAAAACACCCCTGAAGAATGTCAGATTAGAATGTTAGTTATCACAATCCCCCTTACTGGATGACAAGTATAGTGAGGTGCTTTGAACACATGCTCTGTAACTGCGTGTCCAAAAAGGTCAACAGCAACTTTTTTCTACAATCATTTCATCCTGCTAATGTGATACCATGTTGGCAGTTGTTGGCTTTGATTTATTTTGCTTCTTTATTTGTTTGTTTGATTTTAGATTTGGCTAACCCTTGTTATTGGGTAATTGCTGTTTTTTGTGTTTTGATAAAACAAAGAAAAGGGGGTTCTGCACATGGTCATGTCTCTGATGTCAGCACTTAATGATTGTAGTACCTTTAACAGTATATTAGCGATAATGGCATGTGTAGATTAACTACAACCAAAATAACTTCACAGGACGTCAGAAATGGGAATAAATCTTGGCTTTAAAGAAGAAAAAAGGTGCAAAAAATATCACTTTGGCATAACTTGGCATTCATTTATTCACTAGCAGCTGCTCTGAGGAGAAAAATAAACTTTATTTTTTATAAACATGCGGGTTTCTTAAAACCAACCCTCTGTAGGCAAGGGTTCGTTAGGCTTTTAATCAATACTGTAAATACAAATAACATCACAAATGAACTAATGCAACCCATAAGTAACAACAGTATGGTTGTTAATGAATAAGATTATGACATCTCAATGCGTATGCTGTGAAGTTTTGGATGTGAATGAAATCAAAACACAATAAATACCACAGTAGAGAAATCAGTGATGTGACGTGTATGTGGATATTATGTGCAGGTACAACACCACCAGTCCGACACCATACGATCAGATCCGACCCACGCTGCTCAACCCCACCAAGGAAACGATATCTTTGTCAGACTCAGAGAGCATCCCTAGCCCCTGCACATCCCCACCTCAGGCTCGACGTCACTATGGAGAGTCTATTACCAATCTGGGCAAGGCCAGCATCATGGGTAAGCCGGACATCTTTATTTTCATTCTTCCACATACAAACTTCTCAGCACAAGGTACTCGTTTGCATGTGTGTTTTTGGGGAAGTTCTCAAATCTTTATAACAGGAGAAAATGTGCCAAAAACACTGAATAACATTGAATAACGTCATCTGTAATTCTGTGTGTTCTGACGCAGAATCCACCCTTTAAATGACTGTTTTGATAAAGATAATTTTCCTGCTACTGTGACCAAATGAAAATCAAGTTTTCAAGTACTTCATCAAGACATCAAGCATGCTTCAATATATCATGCTGGCTTTATGGCAGCATCTGAATGAACATGGCCAGCTGCCATCACAGACAGTATGTGGTGATTCACAAGTTTCACACTGTGTGAATCCTTACGTGATAGGATTTGTGGATGGGGCACATTTCAAGATAAACCCCCTTCACCCCCTGGTTCCACTAGCTCATGTACGGTTAGAGTGATGTATGTTACTACCCACTGAAATGTCTCTGCTGCGGCTTGTAGTTGTTGTTTTGTTGTAGTGGTTGTTGACGTCACTTAATGTGACTAGTAAACAACATCCACATTACTATGGATTGACTATCTTAGGGATGGGAATAGCATAAGTTTGTCTAGTGCAAACTGAAATGCAAAGGAGCTAGTCATTCTCAACCTTGCCATACTTCTCAATAAGGAAGCACAACAATTCAAAGCAAACACAGCAAGAAATAATGAAAGAAATAAAAAGGATGAGACCTGGAGTTGCAGGTGCAACCAGGAAAGTATTCGTGCATTCTCATAACAAATAAGATAAAAGACTGGTGATGGATGTTAAAGCCAGATGAACCAACAATCACTTGCAGGTTAGCTGACATGCACTGAGGGAAACAAGAGTCGCTGCCACATCAGCAGGTCACTAACCATCATCCATTGGACTGACAACTGATACATTTGACCCATCAGACCGTAAATGGAGGGTGAGACGGCTGTATAGAGAACTTAAAGCTGATTAATGATGCTTTATATTCTACATTAGAGATGATGAGCTGCCACTATTCTTAGCGAAAATCTGTACAATATCTGTTCTACTCCCACCATGCACTGAGTGAAAGAGAGAATTATTACATTGAGGATTATTACACAAAGACAAACAAGCATTCACAGCTATTGGTAGTTCAGACTTACAGAATTACAGCGAAACCTGGGAAACACAAGAACAGCTAAACTATGCACTATGTTACATTCTATTTTTAAAAATAGAATGTTAATTACCTTTTTTATGGTCCTTGTGTTAAGATCTTAATATATTGTACTTTTTTGGTAATGCATGTTTATTATTTATTATTCTGATTATTATTATCATCTCATTTTACAAGAAACCAAACCAAAGCCATTAGCTTTAACTCAGAGAAAATGACCACAAGTTTTAGATCATTGTTATTGTTGAATTAGAACTGTTGCTAAAAAGAATTGGACACAAATGCAACACCATAGGGACAACACTCAAGTCTTCTGTGATGCTGGGTGTGGTCAGGTGTGAACTCGCTGAGGTCAGTGAATCACTGCTGCTGTTCACTTTTATCCCCAATCTCTTCATCTCCTCAAATCTATAAAAATCAAAATGTTCCAGTTCTTTTAATGAATGACCTCATTTTATTAGTGGTGAGACAGTATAAATTCGACTGCTCCTCAGGTGCTGCAAGTCTTGGGAAGGGAATCGGGGGAATCCTGTTTTCCCGCTTTTCCCGTTCCAGTAGCCAGATGGGTGGAGTTGAAGAGGAGCCATCTAACTGCGAGGGTGGAGCCTCTCAGATGGAAAACATGCTGAAAGAGGAACAAGCAACAGTGGCAGAGAGCACTGAGAAAGACAAACATGTAGCGCAAGAAATGAGGAAGGTGGAGCGTGCTATGTCCCAGTCCACTTCAGCTGTCATGGACAGCACCTCATGTAAGTGCTGTGAACTCACCTGCTGATTTTTATAATATGTGAGATTAATGAGTTTATCACTTCACGAATATTCTAGTAATAGCTCATTTTTACTGACAGAGCGACATGGGTTCAACTGTCTATATGAATGAGTCAACACTATCACGTTGATATGGATGTCATGTGAATCAGTAAGTAATAAGTGAGTTCATGTATGTACAGTTTGTAGGAATGTACACTGGGGCAGTAATGTTTCCATTTCCAGTTTCCCATACATTGATCAATGCATGGCGCCAGAATCAACCGTCCGTCTATTTTCCCCCCAACATTAAAAACCCGTGTCCTTCTGTTCATTCATCTATCTGCCCCAGAGCTTTCTCTCTCACACACACACACACACACACACACACACACCCACGCAGGCTGATTAGTCTGCCCCTTTCTCTTCACACAGCATTGCACTCATGTTCACAGTATTGGCCTATAGCATGAAGGACCTTGCCTAAGGGCCCATCTGAATATATGTTCAAGTATATATACTTGAAGTGGATGACCACGCCCTAACTGGGCCCTGAGGCAGGGTATAGGCCTATGCTGTGAACGTGAAGCAGTGCAAATGATAAAGCAATACTAACAAATGATAGAGCAACACCTGCTTGGACATAGCCCAGCTCAACTCAACAACATCCAAATCAGGTGTTGAGGAACCAGGGCAACCCAGTGAGAGGTGGACTACTGGGACATGCAATAGCTGGAATTGAGTAGAATAAAGGAATCTAATGGAATGCTACTATGAGAGCAACCCCAGTAAGAAGGGATATATGCAGAGGAATGCAAACTCCTCCCACTTGCCAAGGCTAAGTAACAAGGAACCATTAGACACAGCATCATCGGTGATCCTTGGCTACAATGTGAACAGCAAGGCAAGAAAGAAGAAAAGAGGTTAGCCATCTATCCAAGCTTCAGAGAGCTGTGGTAAAGAAAGAGCTGCCTAAGAAATAAAACCAGCTGTCCATACCTGATGCACTAGAGACTTCCAAACAAGGCCGCCTAAAGAGATACATGAGAGCTAGAGGCCAGGAGAATAAACAAGATATTCTCTACCAACCATCCAAGGTCTACTCTCAATGACAAGGCAGAACGACAACAACAGAGACCCAGCCACGGCTGAGTGTGGGAACAACAGGCATCAGATAACACTAATGTGCTTCCTGTGGCTGACGGACCTGAAAGCAGACCACAGCAACATCCCAGCAACAAGGCCTAGTCAAGATCTCAATGGAACTGGGTTTCTGACTAAATTGGATGGCTCAGTCCCAGAAATAGCCCATCTTTGACTTTGCCAGCTGTTGCTGTTGCACCTGGCAGCGTGGATGTACTTTATACTGGAGTGCATGGACATTCACTCTCTGGAGTCACACTCCGAGATATCGAGGTGCTGGTAGCACCGCCACCACCAATTTCCTGTGCCCACGCCCAACACCATTTGTTTTTTAGTGTTTTATCAACAATCTTTCATGTGCTTCATTCATGTTCTCCATGTTGTAGTTTTATTTTCCGCACCAACAACGTACATAACCACAAGACCCAACCTGCGGTGGTGGTGATTGGCTAATAAAGAATGTTTGGTTGAGAGTGGCATTTCTCTCATATCGTTGGTTGGTGAACATGATGAACCACATATGTAACTTCTAAAATGTATTAACTGCTATTCCTGACCTCTGCATTCTGTGCTGTGATCATGTTCTCTGAAAATGAATGAATACATTGTAAAACTTGTTGCTGAACTATGGAGATAGTTACTGCAGAATTGGTGTGTGTAAACACACTATGTGTGTGCTTCTAATAAACACCTTATTCTAAATTGTGGCACTGTAGATGTCATTTTGAAGAATTTGACTGCATCTGAATTAAAATGTTGGGTGCGTCAGTTCAACCAAGGGAAAACGTTAGTCTGGAGCCCTGAGACTAAAAACTGCTTATTGTAAGTGCTGACACACAATATGATGATGATGGTGAGCAGTGCAGATGATATGAACACTAGGTCCCATTGGATAACATTTGGAATTGTCTCTGTTGCAGTGGAGTTGGAGCGGCGCATTGACTTTGAGCTGCGTGAAGGTCTGGTGGAAAGCCGCTACTGGTCTGCAGTGACCTCACACACGGCCTACTGGTGCTCTTATGATGTGGCTTTTTTCCTCCTCACCTTTATGTATAGACCACAAGAAGCTCTTGAACCTGCAGAGGACAACCCCGACACCTTGTGAACTGAGTCCAGAGTGACACAGGAACATCACACCTGCTGGAATCGAAAGATTAGATCATATGTGATGTACGATAAAATAAAGGGGACATTTAAGATATGTAATGGATACTGATTTTGCAAATGTGAAACATTAAAGGAGTAATCCTTCTTTTAAATGATGTTTACATTAAGTGTGGATAAATGTGTTCTTTTTGTAATGTTACTACTAAAGTGATTTTGAATTTGATCCCCCACAACACTAATGTCATGCACAACATGATTTAACAGCAGTTTTACATTAAAGAGATCGTTTGATGTGCATACTGACACTTTTTAAACATGTACTGTATGGATCATAGAGACTGTCCTCCAATGAAACGTACATATAGGTCGTATGCAGGAATTATGACCTATGTGTACGTGAGGACAGGTTGGGATCATAGAACTTTAGTAAATGTTTTAAATTCATGTGATTTACAGGAAAAATGCACAGATTACAGACAGTCCAAATGGAATGAAAGAGACTTCAGACTTGACTGGTGATACAATGTGACCAGCAACAAGTCGAGGAAACTACAAACATTTTTTTAAAATCCAATATTGTTATTTTGTATAAGTTGTATAAGTTGAAATCATGAAGAAGCCACTGCATGCTTCAAATTACAGAAGTCACAAACTTTCTCTGGAGCTTATGAACAACAAACAGATGGATTATTTAGCGGCTGAAAGACATGAGGATAACTGGACACAGACACAGTGGTATCTTCTGAGATGACGACATGGCACCAGTGATGGAAAGAAAGCACCCCAACCTCTTATTAACCTCCTATCTTCTTATGGCCTTCTTATGTTTACTGCCGAGCTGTGCTCACTTTAGCCGATACTCCACCTTGTGGCCAAAAGGAGACTCACTCTGAACCAACTTCAAAACTTGAGAGATAATGAACGTTTGAGATAATGTATCATTTCATTTAAATGTGTACATTTTCTATCTATATTTTACTTTGTTATTATTATTATTATTATAATATTATAATAATTATAATATTATTATATATACCATATATTTTAAATGTATTCTGATACTTTACTTTCATTCTAGTTCTTATAACTTTATTTCTAGTTTGATTCTTTAATTCTTTTTGATGCCTGAAGCAACTTTGGCAAATTGAATTTCCCTCTGGGAATAATATTTGTTAGAATATGCAGTATCACCTTGAGATGTCTGTAATTATTACACACAAGATCTTTGTCTGTTATGCCAAAGATGGTGGGTGTCAAAAAAAAACAAAAAACACATCATACCCTCCCACCCCTGTGCAGTTAAAGTGGGTGTGGCCATAAGACAACTGCTGCTTACTGTTCTCTGACCTCTTCAAAAGGGGACAAATGGGGTGAATGTGTGCCACCAAAGCAACATTTGGCTCTCCGTTTGGTGCCGGGGTATAAATCCATGACAGGGTCCTGGGAATTTCACAATTGACTGACTGTGCATCTAACAACAACAACATTGTCTCCCTGGTCTGGAAACACACAATTGGAAAAGAGGACAATCACAGGTAGGAGAATCTCAAAGTATTTTACTGGCAGGGCAGAGTCATGGATAAAATCTATCATTTTGTTATTTTAAAAAGACTTATTTTTCATTAATTAGTCGCCTTAGAAATGTGTAACTCGGTTCATAAAGAAGTGAAAGCACTGAGGCTGTAAACACTGTCTTTGAATGACATTTGACAATGCTTTTATTTTACATGACCGTTAAATAGCTTCAATACAAATAAGGTACTAATATGTTTGATATTTGACTTAGACAGAGATATAAGTTAATTTACAATGATCTAAATTGTCTATGCTTAATAAATAAGAATTTAAGTCCTTTCTGATGAAAAAAATGAAAAACCTATTTTGTCAATAAAAGGGAATTTAATTATTGAATCAATTATTATTATTATGATTCCTGTTATTATATTATTATTATTATTATCATCAATAATAAATAAGATACTTCTGTAAAATATTTTAAATACATTATACCTATATATATTTAAATATTAAATAAATAAAGGAAATACTTGTGATTTAACACGGTTGGTGTAGCGGTTAGCACTCTTGCCTTTGCAAGAAGACCCAGGTTTGAGCCCTGGTTGGAGCAAGGGTCTTTCTGCATGGAGGTCACATGTTCTCCTCGTGTGTGCGAGGGAGAAACTGGTCACTCTAAACTGACCATGAGAGTGAGAGTGAATAGTTGTGTGTCCCTGCGATGAACTGGTGAACTGTCCAGGGTGAGACCCCGCCTATCACCTACTGCCCTGTCAGCTGAGATTTCACTCTACCATCACTGTGGATAAACAGCTATGATTGAAGTATTTCAATGAACTCATTATTCATTGAATTCATTGTTCGTTAACTGAAATAAAAAAGTTTTGAATGAAACTGAATTAAGTGTATTTATGTTAATGTAGAACATTTGCATGTAAGACTTTTGTTTACTGTGGGACATACGGCTATATGTAAGTTAAACAGAACATTGTTTATGCAGTTCATTGAGTTGGATTAGTTCATCAGGAGTTTATTCGGTTTCTGTGTTTCCTGTGATTGAGCTCCTTGAGACTCATGTGATGTTGTTTATTATTATTTATATTGTTATGTTCACGTGAGGCTTTATTTTTACCTTTCACACTATGATGATACACATTTTGCCTTTCAGTCTACTTTCTTGTAGACTGTTATATTTGATTCAGATGTTGTTTCCTTTCTTTATTTGAAAACAAAACTGAATTATAAATATAAAAACAGATACCAAGTAGAAATATAAAATAACTACAAACTACCATAAATAATGACAAATACTACTACAAACATAAAGCCTACACATTATTGTATTGTATTGTATTGTACTGTACTGTACTAGAGTACAGTGTGAAATGAAATTGTGACATTTTACCCATTCATTTAAATTTCTCTGCGGCCCATCTGATGTTTTCTGCCTCTGTTGGAACTCCCACCAGGTCAAAGGTCATCTCCCTGACCTAGCCCTGTGTCTTGTGCAGGGCAGTAGATGTGGAGCCCCAGAGTTACAGGCTGCTGACACAACTTCCTCTTTAAAGGGTGACGTACAGCACGTGACTCTGGCCGAGCAGAGTGTGAAACACATACAACACTATAACATACAGTAAACACAACAAGAAAAAAGATGTTAAAACATCATGCACATTGTTGTTGTTTGTTTCCTGAAGGGAGACATACAGTATAAGTGTGATACAGACATTAAATATGACATATGCTCATTATATTGTCTCTGAGATCATAAAGAAAATCTAACTGCTGCAGACTCTGAAGAACTGTGGGAAACGACTGGCTAAAGAAAGTTCAAAGATCTATCATTGTCAAAAGAGAGGAATAAAAACACAACAATATACAGTGCTTAACTGATGTAGTAGACATGGCTGCCTTAAATGACCAGCTTTGGTAATCATAGTTTATGTTTCTGTAATGCTTAATACACCAGTATGTAACTGAAATTATATTTATATTTTTAATGCTAAAATATTAATATTATTGTTATATTAATTTTCAAATGTAAAAACAAACAATAATAAAGCACATTTTTGTTTTTTGATGATTATATCATGTACTCTATCACTATAAAACCTATTCATAATATTTAGTTTTAACTAAGGAGGCTGTGGAGAAGTTGTTTAAAGGCTGTAAATATTTTTGCTTTCTGTCTGTCTGTTCTTTCGCACTTGCACTTGCCAACATGACCAACAGTTGTTGCGTGAATGGGGTGAAGTCTTGTTTATCTTGTCCTCTATGGCTTGGACCAGCAGAAGCAAAGGGAGATATAGGTGATTAGCTGGAGCTTCCAGCAGCTGAGTTTGGCCATTCATTTTATTTGTGATTTATTCAATACATGTATATACTTGGAGCAAAGTTTAGATTCAATCCATGAATGAATTACTTACATATTTTCATCTAGTCAGACCAAGTACCAACAAATACATAGGTTTAAAAATACAAATGTGTGTGAGATGCTTAAATATAATTCATTTTAAGTTGTGTGCAGAGTGGAATTAGCAAAATATTGGTATCATGTAAGATAAATGTAATTATATAAAGCTATGGAGAGGAAAGTTGACAGCCAGTGCAGAGTGTTCAAAGAGTACAATATAAGACAAAGTGTGGCACCATCAAAGTGGCCCATCTACCACAGATAAAGGCACCAAAACACAACAGGCCATTTACAGAAGAGGTAAACTGTGGCAGTGTTGGAGGCGTTGGCTACTGTAACTGTGTTTGGATGGGTAGCATTCTCAGGGCTGTGGGGGATATGTGGGTTACAGTTCATACATGCAGTATAATAGGAGTAACAAGGAGAGATGAAAGACAGAGAACTACAAAAGTATATTAAAATACATGGAGAGAGATAAAAACATGAGCCAACAGCAAAATAACAAATACAAAATAGCAACAAAACACAACAAATACTAAAGAGAGGGGGTACAGACACACTGAACGGCAGCTTCGACCAGCACATCCTGCCTGCAGGTGTCCAGAATGTGGTCATGTAGCTGCTGTCCACATCCAGTTTGGATTGCAAGAGGGTTGGCGTTATGTAATGAGACCTCCTCAAAGCTTGACTGAGTGACGTGGGCTTGATGCAGAGTTTCTCTGTCTCTCTGACTGTCACCATGTTGCTCATCCACTCTGTAGGCTCTGACACTGAGGCTAAGTGGCCATCTCTGCATCTCTTAAGTGCTGCTGGTGCGTTACATGGAGAAGCCTGCACTGGGGTTACTTTGCTGTCTAGTTTAAAGTGAACTTCCCATGGGAGTGATTTAAGGGGCCATTGAATACATAACCATCATACATGTTGACAAGCTGCTGCTTGGTTAATGGATGAGTCCTGCAGTGCTCCTGAGGACAGTAACATGTTAGTCTTCTCTTGTCTCTTATGCTCATTACATTACATGTTGGTTCTATGTGACACCATTCATTTTTAAATTGGCAAACTATTTCCTAGCCTGTCCTTTAACTGCTGCTTTACTCTCAGTTGAGTAGATGTGGGCCTCACTGCTGGTCCTGCTGTTGTCCTCATGTGCTACAGTGTCTTGCTGTGTTCACCTGTCATGTAGTTCACCTGTCATGTAGCTTGGCTAGTTTTCATGCACACTTTAGCAAAATGATTTGCCGTATGCTGGGCACAGGCCACACCCACACTTGTGTGCATTGTCACAGTATTTGCAAGTAATAGACTCACTTGAGACCTGTGAGTGATTCTGAAGCTTGTCCTGTCTGAAGCGGTCCTACCAGGGTGTGGATCGCTGCTGATATCCCTGTGTGACATGCACACTCTCTGGTCCTAACATCCATCATTTCTGCAGCCCGGCATATCTCCATGGCTGATATAAGTGTGAGATCTACGTCGCACACTCTCACCCGTAACACCACAGCACCACTCTCTTATCAGTTCATCTCTGAGTTCTCCATACTCACAGGAAGCAGCTTTTCCCTCAGTCTGGTTATTTTCATCCTGCGTGCTCAGTAGGAGCAGTTCAACAGTAAGGGAAGATGCACTCCTTAAGACCATAGCCAAAATCTGGCTTCCATGTCATTTTCTGTCATGATCCCAATAGCAAAAGCAAAAAGGCTTTTTGACACTTAATAATATGTAATATGTTGCTTTGGACTACCTGATGTGTAAACTACATAGTAAGCATGATGTTTTCCATAAAACATGGGAACCCTTTCTGTCATATGTTGGTCTGAATATTTCTACTATTCTTGCAAGAGGGTTTGCATCATAGCTGAGAATGCTCTGCCTCGTAAATGACATCATGAAACATGAATGAATCATACGTGGAAGTGTCCACTTTGTTGTACTTTGTTTGTTTGAAGTTCAGGATGCTACAAGTACTGGGGGAGATATTGCTGACCTTGACCCCAGTGTCTCATGCATCTGCATGTAGTATGGCCTGGTGCTTGGGCTCTCCTCTCCCTGGTCGGTACCTGACCCTGGTGGAGGCTTCTCAAAAAGTGAGAGTGGAGGGAGGGCTCACCTACGCTGAAGCTGTGAGGGTGGTGAGAGGACAGGGCTCAGTGAGCAGACAAGAGGCGAGGGAGATGGTTGTCCAAGAGGAAGAGAGGAAGACAGGATTTGTAGGTGTGATTAATGGGGTTCTCTTACAGTGGAATGCTCGTAGCCTACTGGCTAACAGTCAGGAATTCAAGTATTTTCTAAGAGAACTGGTCGGAAAACCCGATGTTATTTGTATTAAGTAAACATGGCTGAAGCCATCACTGGATTTTGTGGTATATAGGTACACAGCAGTGCGTAGGGATAGGGAGGATGGTGGTAGGGGCAGGGGGTGTGTTACTTTTATAAGGCTAGGTGTTCCCTTCAGGGGGTTGATTCAGAATATATTATTGTGGATGTGTGGGATAAGGGGGTGGAGGTGGCGGTGATTAACTACTACAATCTGTGTAAGAGGTTGGAGTTAGAGGGTTATTAGAGGTCAGGGGGCAGAATTGGCGCAGGGTGGTTTGGTGTGCTGACTTTAATGCTCATATCACTATGATCTCAGACAGATGTGAATGAAGCTATGATACAAGAATTGATGGATGAGAGCGGCTTAGTGTGCCTTAATGATGGTAGGGGGACAAGGGTAAATTGTGTCTGAGTCTGTGTTGGACCTGACGTTGGTATAACGTGCACACTGGGTGGTCAGGGTTTAAGGGGTGGTAACTCTTGGTGGGTTTTTGGGAAGGGTGATTGGAATGCATTCAGGGTGAATTTGTCGAAAGAAGGGATAACACACTACAAACCTGTGTGTGCGCGTGTTCACACACAGGATCAGTTTCGTCTTCAGTGTCCTCTCTGATGTTATCCACATATGTTCAAATGTACGTAGTTGTATCAGTTTATTGTTTGTCACAGAATAATTCACGTCTGTCACTGCAGACACATTAATAATATTATTTTGAAACACTGTGATAAGTTCCACAGTTTAATATTGCTGCGTCTCCACGTATGCACGGCAGATCTCCCACCTTGTTGAGGAGAGACTTTGGACCAACCACAATCAACTCTGTCTACCGGCTGTTTACTTGGAGCAGGTTAGAGGTTTATTTTGTAAATTAAAAAGTCGATATCAGTAACTGTATAAACTTGTAACCTGATACAGTTGTTGTGTATCTGCTGCTGGTCTCCCTCTCTCTCTTCTGTCTCTCCCTCATCTCCCTCTTGTCCTTTCTCTCCCCCCATTTTCTGTCCCCCACCTCTCCACTATCCCCCATTTTTCCTTTCACCCCAACCGGTCGAGGCAGATGACTGCACATCTCTGAGCCTGGTTCTGTCAGAGATTTCTTCCTGTTAAGAGGGAGTTTTTTCTCTCCACTGATGCCTAGTGCTTGCTCATTGTGTGAACTGTTGGGGTTCTCTGCTCTCTTTGATGTTGTCTATGTACAGTGCCTTGAGATAATGTATGTTATGATTTGGCGCTATACAAATAAAATTGAATTGAATTGAATTGAACCAAGATTTTACAGTTGATAAGTGATTGTGGAGGGAGCTGAGTGGATGGAAATGTGCTGAGATAGAGTTGAGTATCATCAGCATAGCAGTGGAAGTTTAGACCATGGTGGCAAATAATCTGTCATTTTCAAGGGAGGGGTGTGGCAGTCAACAGGAGGACAACGGATAGACTGAGTGTGTACACTGTGGAAATGATGGCTCTTCTGGTGGCGCTGGGGTGGGTGGAGCATGCTCAGGTGGAGAGGGTGTTGGTTTGCTGTGACTCAGCTTCAGTGTTGGCTAGCCTAAGGTCCTTCCACTCTTGTAGCAGGCAGGATCTGCTGTATTAAATTAAAAAGAAAATAAGGTTTCTGTGGGTCCCAGCACATGTAGGACTGGGGGGAATGAAGAGGCAGGTGCTTTGGCAAAGAGTGGCATTAAGGAAGGAGAGGATTACTATGCATATTAGTAATAGCAATGCAGAGGCAAAGGGGATAATCTGGGGAAACATAATTAGGGGAACAGAAAAGTCTGCACTTTTCCCAGGTGCAGCATAGTGTTAAAGGACGGATGAAGTTGAGGCTGGGACATTGAAGCTGGTAGACAGGCATCAAACAGGGTTTTGTGAGGGATGTGGGGAGGAGGAATCAGTGGAGCATGTATTGCTGGGGTGCAGGGCATATGAAGAGTAGTGGAGGGTGATGAGGGACAAGCTGAGGGGTGTTGGGGTCCAGAGATTTGAACTGAGGGATATACTAAGTGAGGGTGGAGGGGTTAAGAAGGTGGCGTATATGTATATATATATATATGTATATATATATATATATATATATATATATATATATATATATATATATATATATATATATATATATATACATATATAAATAAAGCTGACATTCATTTTCCGTAATGGCCTGCTATACCCACCAACTTGTGGGAAGGCTAGTTCAGGTTAGACAACACAAAGACCAGAGGGTATCGAGACCAAGACCAAGTCAAGTCTAAGACTGAGACTGAAAAAAAACCAGACTAGTGTTGAAATTGCATCACGTCCCATTGTAGTAGCCAAATTACACTGTATTATATCAACTTCCCTGAAATGGAGTAGTATGTTAAGTCAACACAATGGTGATGTTGCAGATTATACCACTCATACGCTGATGATACACAACTCTATATTACAGTGTCACCACATGACTACAGTGCACTACAGTGACTGAGTGAGTGTATCCAACAAGTCAATCAGTGGATGGGCCAGAATTTTCTCCAGCTCAATGCAGAAAAGACAGAAGTCATTGTTTTTGGTCCCAAAAATGTGAGACTTGAAGTCAGTGGGCAACTTGACTCAATGACAATAAAAACCACAGACCAAGCCAGAAATCTTGGTGTAGTTATGGACTCAGACCTGAATTTTCACATAAAGACTAAATCAGCCGATTATCATCTCAAAAACATTGCACAAATTAAAGGATTTCTTTCAAAACAAGACATGGAAAAACTTGTTCATACATTTATTCTTAGTAGTTTAGACTTTGTAATGGTGTCTTTACAGGTCTCAGTAAAAAGCAGCTGCAGCTCATCCAGAATGCTGCTGCCAGAGTCCTGACCAACAGCAAGAAAGTGGACCATATCACAGCTGTCCTTAAATCACTGCACTGGCTCCCTGTGTGTCAAAGGATCGAGTTTAAAATCCTCTTACTGGTCTACAAGTCAATGAAGGGTCTTGGGCCTAAATACATGTCAGAGCTGCTCATTGAGTATGAAGCATCCAGACCCCTCAGGTCATCAGGGACAGGTTTACTCAGAGTCCCCAGGGTCAGAACCAAGCAGCTTCTATGGTCCTCACCTGTGGAACAAGCTCCCTGAACACCTGAGCACAAACTGTCAGCTTGTTTAAATCACGGTTGAAAACATGATTGTTTACTGCAGCTTTCTGATATTGCCAATTTTAACCACTTTAACTTTCACATCTGCTTGTTTAATGATGTTTAATGATTTTAAATTACATTCCAATGTTTTATAGAGTTAAAGGGGAACTGATAAGATGAAATGGGAAGAACAGGTGAAAGAGTAAGCCCTGTGACTTTCATTTTCGCATCGAGGACAAATAAGGGACGGCAAACACAGAACAGATGAATTGACATTTTTTTTAATGTTTTAAATTGTTTTTTTTTCTATAATTGATTTTGTTTTAATTGCCTATGTATTTACTTGCCTCTGTAAAGCACTGTGAATTGCTTTGTGCAAGAATGGCGCTATACAAATAAACTTGTACTGGTAGCTCAGAGGTAGTAGAGCGAGTCTTCTTTTAATTTGAAGGTTGTGGGTTCTATTCCCAGCTCCGCTAGTCTACATGCCGTTGTCTGTCTGATCAGCTGTTTTCATCAGTGTGCCTCAGTGGCTCCATTCAGGCACTGCCACTGTTGGAACATTAGCTCAGTGTCTAAACAGATTGTGTCAATCCATCACTTGTGTAGGTCGCAGGAACACAATGAACATTCAGTCTGCCATCAACAAAGAAATCTTCATTCCTCGTGATGAGCGGATGCTGGTGGCAGTTGAGGTGTGGAGGCGGAAAAGGAAGAGGATGTCCTTCCTGCTGAGTGGAACTAAACCACACTATGCAACATTCATCTGTGTGTCAGGTAAGGTCTGACCTCCAATTTTGGCTAAGCATTCATGGAATGTACTTAACCCATAGTTACATGAGTCCTTTACAAATATTAGCTTGTCAGCTGACTGGCTCAAGCTTCTTTTACTGCCCCTACTGGTGAACATAGAGTGCAGGCTTCATGTTATGGAAATGATTGATCTGTTTTTGTGTGCATTTTATTTGTCAACAGATTATCTGTGAGAGATAAAAGTGGAAAAATGTTGCAACAGCTACACAAACATTTGCCACTACACTACATGTCAGTAATTTGAAGCAACACTATACAACTTGTTCTTTTATTTAATAATGTTTTAAAGCAAATGCTGAGGAGTAACTATGGAGTGAAAACTGAAAACAATCTCTCCAGTATCCAGATTGCAGCAGCAGTAGCAAACAAATGGTGCATTTCCACCAGCTCGACACGCCTCGCCTCACTTTAAACAGCGTTTCCACTAGCATAGTACCTGGTACCAGGTACTATTTTTAGTACCTGCTCCGACAAATGTTTGCTGTTCTGCTGTGAGTCGTCCAGTGTCATGGAAAGGTTTTAAGAGCCAGGATATGCAGAGTCATCGAGGGTGTAGTAGCCGGTATTCACCCCACCAATGTTCCTGGTGTGAGCTGGGAAGTGTGCCCAGCAAAAAAAATTAACATTATTATTATTATTATATTATTATATTATTATAAACAGCCTCCGATGACGGATTTGTGCAATAAAAGAAATATTTTTATTTACTCTATTTAATTTAAATGATATTATTATTGTTGCTCTCTGCTCTTATTGTTGTGTATATTTCTGCCATATTTATAGTGTAATAACTGGCTTCTCTTACTCTAAGTGTTATTCCAGTGTTCTGATGAAGGATTTGTGCAATTGAGAAATAATTTTCAATTCAAATTATATTATTTTTTTTTATTTTATATTTACCATATATGTTTTATATGTCCTTTTAACATATACAGTGTTTTTCCATGCAAGAAGTACTGCAAGACTCCAGCTGTCCAGCTGTGCAGAGGCGAGACTCAAGCAGTTTAAATTGACGGAGCTGTGTGTATCAGAGCACACTGCATCCATTCTGCAGCTCATCTGTAAGCCTGTAACCCTGCTGAGGGATGAAATGAAGTTGAACACTTGTATTGAATGCAATGTACCTTACAGCATCTCTATATAAAAATCAATTTCCAACAATTCTCAAATATAACTCTAAACTTACTACCTTAAAGTTCAGTTCAGCGTCAGTGACAGCATGCATGTGTTCTGAGCATAGGAGAGCAGGAGTTAACAAAGCAGAAGACAAACAAATAACTAAGTATTAGAGAACGAGCTATCTTCAAGAGAGCCACGCCGTTACCACACAGAGGTCTGTAACACTCTGGTAGAGAGGCTGGAGAACCAGGACATAAGTAGAGGCTTGCTGAGGGGATAGGGAGCAGGTGTGCTCCTGCCACAGGTGAACTGATTACATGCTGAGATGAGTGCAGGGAAAAAAGAAAGAGACGGAGGCGGGGAGGAAGGCGGAGCATGACAGAAATGTGAACATATGATTTTGCCAGTAATAAAATCAAGTTAATTATTTGGCAAACAACCCAGTGAAAGTCCATTTAAATAAATAATATCCCTGTTAAAGTGCTGAAATGTTTCTTCTTTTCCTTTATGTCCACACGATGTTTTTTTTAAACTAGTTCTATATAAAAATATTTTTTTTGTTCCTTTGTTGTTCTTGCTCACATTGTAATTTTTGTGTGCTGCAGTTATTATTGCAATTAGATGGTAGTAAAATAACAACAATTTTATTTCTAAAATCTGAATTTATGTGTCTTAATTCCTTCCACGTGGGGTTTATTTATTTATCTTTTCTTGTCTTTCACTTTTCACAGCAGATATTATTATTATAATAATTGTTATTATCATTATTATTATTAATAATAATAATAATAATAATAATAATAATAATAATAATAATAATAATAATAATGATAATAATAATAATAGCAGACCAATGTGTTCCTGTTCAAAATGGTGTTACTTTTGAACTAGCACACCACCACTTGTGAATGCATGTCACCCTTTTGTTAAGTGTCTGTGTGAGTGGGAGTGGGCCTCTGTCCCTGGTTTGCTCCCTGAAGAAGTTTAAGAGCCTTTTTGATACTTGATCTGTTTACACAGTGACTAATACAAGACCACACCAGCTCCTCATTACAAAGGTGAAGAAATTTAGTGGCTCCCCCACCTTCACCAGGAGGACCCAGTGGACAGTGGAGCAGCTCAAACAGGTCAACGGCATCAACCCCAACAAGGTCAGCAGCACTGTGAAATCTTTATGGAGACAGAGGTTGTGAAAAATTCATGGATCTTGGACAGTTCCCAGATGTGGGAGCCCAATGGCCAGTGGTTACACTCTGAGGACTTCCACCCAGCCTCATACACGAGTCCCAGATCAACATCACCACTAGGCACACGGTGTGGCAACTTCAGGAAACAAAAAAAATAATGCTGAGAGGCTAATATGAGGCCCCAGGGATTTGTATGATGTGCTACAAAAAAGGTCACTGAGTTTAAAAGGGTATGTTATGAAAATGTCAGTCATCATCTACCAGAGGGTCGCGGGGGTGCTGTGCCAATCTCAGCTACATCGGGCGATAGGCGGGGTACACCCTGGACTGTCCGCCAGTCCATCGCAGGGCCACACACACAACTAGAGACAAACAGCCATTCACTCTCACACTCACCCCTATGGTCAATTTAGAGTGTCCAATTTATCTAATCTCCACATTGCATGTTTTTGGACTGTGGGAGGAAGCCGGAGAACCCGGAGAGAACCCACGCACACACACGGGGAGAACATGCAAACTCTATGCAGAAAGGCCCTTGTTCCAACCGGGGCTCAAACCCGGGTCTTTTCGTTGCAAGGCAAGAGTGCCAACCACTACATCACCGTGTGGCCTGTTACTAAAATGTATTTGACAAAAAAATCATCAACTTATACGATCAAAGTTTCCACAGTGACCAAATCATTTGAGTCTGAGGAAAGTGGTCCAAAAAAAGATGAACATCTGTATCACTGATTAATGTGAACCTTATGTGATAACCAATACACAAATAATAATACTCAAATAATCCCCCTAAAATCCTTAGTATGACAACCCTGCCCACTTGCAAGACAATAACAATATTATTTAATCCAGTTTATACATGGCTACATGCCTACACACAGCATTCATCAAACAATATACTTAACATAAAGGTTTTGTCACAAAACTACATTGCAGCATGTGTTTGCCCTCTTTTTATTTTTGCATATCGAAATTATATAGACATGCCCTTACAACTGTACCAGTGATGTGGAACTAAATCCTGCATCAAACACCATGGAGTAAAATGTGATGCCAGTGACACTCGTTTGAGTATTTTTTTTAATTTGCATCTCTTTATGGCCAACATTTGCCTTCTGATAGAGACTTTCTGCATTATCATGCTTAATATCACCAAGCTTAAGTTGTTATAACCTGGGTGTTAAGTGTTCAGTAAGTATACACTTTCTTCTCCTGTAACTCTTCCAGGACAGCCCAGAGTTTGACCTGGTGTTTGACAACGCTGTGGACCAGTGGGTTGCTGGGTCATCAGCAGAGAAGTGTATCTTTGTCCAGATCCTGTACAATGCATGCCAGACCCACTTGGAGGGGAAATCTGGTAGTATAAGAAAATCTGGGAAGCTGGGGAAGCTGGGCCGCCAGAAGAGAGGTGCTCACAGTGAGGTTGGAGATGGTTCTACTGATTCCTCACCAGCCTCTGGTTCCAGAACCCTGCTGGCCAGACGGAAGAGCTATGTTCCTCCAAAACAGACAGAGTTCATCAACTGCCAGTCTAAACTCACAGGAGGTAGTGCAACATGTGATATTACGTGATATTATATGATGTATGTTAATTACTTTGTGGTAGTGAAGTATTGTTTTTGGTGACGCTGTGTGTCTGTGTGTGCTTCCGCACTTACTTGCACTTGCCACTATGACCAACAGAGGGCATCAGAGGCTTGTTGCATGAATGGGGTTAAGTCTGCCATCTGTGATTGCCTTGTTTCATATGTAAACCATGATGTATGATTCATGATGTACTTGTCCTTTCAGATGCCTGCACGATGAATCTTGTCATCTATCGCTGCAAAGCCTTCTTGAACCATATGAAGAAAATGATGATTGCAAACCAAATTCAATCTCCAGGTCGATGTAAGGCTGCCGTCACAGTCATGTGATCATTGATATATAGTAAACTAGCTATGGTTAGACCTACTCAGCCTGTGTCTGTGAAGGTTTTCATTCATCCAGGTCATAGTCCTTTTTAGTGGCTAACTGTTGCCAACTGGATTTGCAGTTTCAAACTGAAGAAGCCTCTTGGATGAGCTGAAACCTCTCCAAACTTTATTCAAGCAAGTAATTACTCGGCCTGTGAAGCTGTTGTTTAAACAAGTATTATACATGGTCACAATAAGACAACACATCTGTGTTTTACCTGCAAAAACTTATCAAACTGTCAGCTGTGAGAAAATGTCAACATTTTGTATAATCGGGGGTGACTTTGACTGACTATGTCACAGTGATGTCATTAGTTTACTTTACATCTCACAAAGCCTGTGTGTTAAATCTATTTAGAGCAAACCTGGACATTTTACGGTATGTCATAAACACCGATGAACAAGTATTTATGCTGCGCATGCAATACAACTGTGTTGCTTTTATTTTGAAAAGCCTGACGTGTGCACACACGTATCTGCGTCTGTCTGCACAGTGACAGGTGACGCTAGCCAGTTACCCCTGGGCCCTAAAAATGTCGGCTCACGTTAAAAAAAGAAAAGTTAATTCTGAATGGCGCGTTGTCAACAAGACATGGACTGTTAAATATTTCTTTACAGGCATCAAAGGTAACGCCGTGTGTTTAGTTTATGCTACACAAGTCTGTGTTTAAGGATTATAATCTGAATCGCTACGGCGTGACCAAACACAAGAATTTATCTGATGAAGAGTGCACAAAGGAGTCGAAGACAACATTAAGAACGATGTTTGTGGTTCTTTTCTGTCTCAGTTTATTATCTTATTATCTAACCAGCGAAGCTCCGTCACTCGTATGTGAACTCACCCGGTGTGATTGCAGCATTAGTGTGTGTGTGTGTGTGTGTGTGTGCATAAGCATGCAGGTGTGCTCTGTGGGTTGTGGTTGTGTTCGACAACATATTCACTGCACTACACCACAGTAGTATAGTATAATAGTATTCATTATATAGTGTAGTCATTTGATATTTCTTATGGAGTTGGTTAGTTATTGTGATTATTGTGTGTTTGCTGCCCAATTTTCACCAAAACAAAACAATTTACTGCTTTTTTAGATAAAAGAGATAAAATTAAATGAAAATTAATTCAAATTTGGCCGGGTCCTCAACAATATTTTTTGTTTCTCATGTGGCCCCTTGGGGAAAATAATTGCCCCCCCTGATTTAGAGCAACTGGATTTCAAGGATGTTACATCATTAGAATCCAAGGTGTAGCATCCTTCAAATACTACAAAGGACTGAGTCCACAAGGATGTCTATCGTCAGTATAGTGGAAGGAGCCACAATCATTTACACATGCATGTTGTGCCAGGCTTTTTAAAATGGGGAGCTACCAAGGGATCATTTTAGTGTCTGCCTTAAATTTGCAGTAACTGTTATAGTACATCAAAATAAAGCAAAACACATAAATGTGAGCATCAGCTGATTGTAAGGCTCAATCCCATTTCACTCCTTGTCCCTTCCACTTAGCCCTACTCCTCTCTTTTCCAAGTTCATCAGAAGGTGTAGTCCCGGGCTATTCAACTTCAGAAGCAGGCGAGCCAAAAAGGAACATAGGTGGTGTTTTGTGGGCCACACAGAGTATTTGTCAATAACAACGATAATAATAATGATAATAATAAAGCCAAGCGGGAATATCGCTGCCAGTCACAGCGGAGATGAGAGAGACAGCGCAGGTGATTCGCTTTTTATGTCACAGGGTCACCTGTTTAGGGAGTGTGTTTTGTTTATCGTGTGTATTACTAACTCTCCTGTCATTGCAGATCTGCAATCACCTCATTCCCCTCACCTGAGCTTCCCACCCACTTCCACACTTGGTCCTCATAATCCTCATCAGCCTCCCATTCAGTCTCCCTTTCAAATGCATCCCAATGTCTTTCACCCTCTGTAAGATCGTCATGCTACATGCCCTGCGCTCGTCCTGCTGGTTTGCTCTGCCCAAGACTCTGCTAGGGGTTCCCTGTGCCCCTCTCCCTCAGTTTAGTTTGCTGCCTAAGTTATTTTTGAGACTTCAAACAATATTTTTTTTTATTTTAAGTCAATTTTGTGTCGCTTTAGCTTGGCGAATGACATTGCGAAGCACTTTGTCAGTTCAGTTCCAGTAACGTGAGTGACCCACCCATGAAGAACAGAATGAATGACTCATGTTGCAGCCAATCACAGCCTTGCACCGTGTCATGTGGCATGAGTAACATGACTTACAGATGTACCCTAGTGTTGGCTGGAGACCCTGCATCTTTCACTTATCAATAACCTTAAACTTCAAAATATTAGAAAGAAAAAATAATAAAAACTAAAGCTTATATTTGTTCACTGGATGAGATAGAATGTATTAATGTAGTTGCTAATGCATTATTTAAAGGGCATATAGGCTGAGGAACTAATTCATTGTGAAATAACCTTCACGGAAGAGGTCAGTAACACACTTGCAAAGCAATCAACTATGGCAAGACTTGACTTGTGTCAGCTCTCCTCTGCCACTCGAACCACACTGGCAGCCCAGAAGCTCCTGTCCTGCATCGCCTTCCCTATGCCATCAGCAGGTATACCGGTGTCCCTTTTCAAGACATCCATATACTGTAGTTGAGGGGCTGTCTTCCAGGCCTCCTTTACCTGTGTTATGGAGACCACAGCACCAAGTTGGACACTCCTTCCCTGTTGTTTCTGAAGCAGTGTCCAGCAAACCTCAGATGTCTGGCTCGTACTTTATCGAATAGTTTGGGGAGTCCAGCATACAGCTCTTTATTTGTGCAATGTTGTTCCCATTTTATGTTGTGAACACATCTCAACATCCTCGTGTAGCAACCATCCAGCTGTTTCTCCAATTTAGGAGTGACTGTCCATGCGTCGCAGCCGTATAAGAGTACTTAACTCCACTGTTGAAAGAAAGAGACATACTATAAGCTGACTCGACGGGTCTGACTTCCAGATCTCCCCAAGCTTGTTACAAGCTCTCTATGCTGCTGCTTTTCGGGAGGTGCTTTCCATTTGACTTCCCAGATACTTGAAATCTTCCACTTTTTCAAGTACAGATCCGTCTGTGGTCGTCATACAGAATGGCTTCAGCTGGTTGAATCCCATGAACTTGGTTTTTCCCGCATTCATCTTTAAACTCACCATTGCAGTTGAGGTTTCTACGTTCCGGAGTAGCTTCTGGGCATGCAGGATTTCCTCAGAGAGGAGTGCTATATCGTCAACAAAGTCCAGGTCCAATTCTTCAATTCAATTAAATTAAATTTTATTAGTATAGCGCCAAATCATAACATACATTATCTCAAGGCCCTGTACATAGACAACATCAATGAGAGCAGAGAACCCCAACAGTTCACACAATGAGCAAACACTAGGCATCAGTGGAGAGAAATAACTCTTAACAGAAGAAGAAATCTCTGACAGAACCAGGCTCAGAGATGTGCGGTCATCTGCCTCGACCGGTTGGGGTGAAAGGAAAATGGGGGACAGAAAGGGGGGAGAGAAAGGACAAGAGGGAGATGAGGTAGAGACAGAAGAGAGAGAGAGACCAGGAGCAGATACACAACAACTGTATCAAGTTACAGGTTTATACAGTCAATGATATCGACTTTTAATTATAGCACAATAATAATGGTGATGATATGTATGATATGGATAGCCTCGAAAACTGGATCTGGATCCTGCAACCTGCATGATGAGAATACAGAGAGAGAGAGAGGGAAGGAAGGAAGGAAAGACACAAACAATTCTTCTACTCCTTCTCCTTACCAATTGGAGGCCAAGCTCTTCTTCTTTCCCCTGAGTGCATAGTCCAGAACTATAACAAATAGGTATGGTGCCAAGGTCTCACCTTGCAGCACTTCTGCTTGTATCTCTAAAGGCCTGGTGTCTCCATCTGGGGTTATCACTTTAACCCTGGTGTCTTTGTAAAGCCTACCTATGGCTGTAACAATCCGCTCAAGGATGCTGTAGGCCCTCAGGATCTTTAGCATCTTGCCCCTATGGATGGTGTCAAATGCCTTCTTAAAGTAAAGTAAGTTGTGACTCCTTATGCCCTTGATCAGTCTGCACAGAGCGAGTATGTGTCCGACAGTTGATCTTTCTCCCTGAACCCATTTTAGTGTCTCAGATATTCATCCATAGCTGGCCTTATTCTGTTCAGCAGCATCCTGTTAAAGATTTTGGCTACTAGTGAGCTCAAGCTGATGCCCCTGTAGTTGCCCCCCAGTCTCAGATCACCAGATTTGGGTGTAGGAACGATGTTTAACAGGGACCACCACTCAGGCTTCTCCCCTCTCATCAGTGCCCTGTTGCAAAAGTCTATGATGATTTGGTCTAACCCTTCGCATCTCTTCAGAACTTCTGGCAGTATCCCGTCCTCCCCCACTGGCCTTTCCTTCAACCAAGGATTTCTTTGCTTTCCCGTATTCCTCCTGATCAAATTGGCCCTCCTTTATATCGAGGTCTTCGAACACTGTAGGAATTTCCTCATCTTCCTCTGTGATGCCAGGGGGTTTCAAAGAAGAGTTTTCAAGTAGTTGTCTTTCTGTCAGTGATGTCATTTATAAGTTTCCAGCTCTGTCCATGCTTGCCGGTCACATGAGCCTTCTCTACCTCCCTGATCTTGTTGTTGAGATTCTTCCACGACTGTTATGTAGGTTTCTTTCAGCTTCTTTTGGCCTGACTCCTGTACTCCTGTCTGTTCTCTACAGTTGTGTCCTTGTATCGTTCAAACACCCTATTCAACTTGTCTCTAGCTTTTGTCACCCTTGAGCTTACTAATTGGGACCACCTTCTCTGCTGTGGCTTTGATGAACCTCTTGTACCTAGATTCATCTAGCTCCTGTAATGGCTGAAACCTGTGGTGTATTTCAATCGTGTCAGGCCAAATATGCGGACGAGTCGGGTCGGGCCTCGGGCTTCCTTTTTTCTGCTAATAAAACACATTTCTTGCAGGTAGCAAATGACATGTTGTTTGTTGTGAATCTTAGTAAATCTGTAAATCCGGCAGCCTGCTTGATGCAGAGGGGCAGACCTGACGCTCCTTATGCATGCATAATCCCCAACACTTTGGGCGTATTAGTGTCATTTTTCTATCCTTGTTATGATGCTCAGCATGAACTGGAGGGGGACAAATATCCCACTCTGCATCTTGTGCTGCTAGGTGCAGAATGATGCAGACATCACTGCCAATGGCATGTGCACCGGTTAAGGGAAAATTCATGCTGTTGTGTCAGGCTGTTTCGGGTTCAGGCTTAAAGACCCCTGGGCTGGGTCAGGTTGTAATTTTCAGGCCCGTTGAGAACTTTAACTTAAATCCATTTACAGATGCAGACCTGAATACTGAGCACCCATAAAATGTTGTTGTATCATCTACTGAGGCAGACCATTTCTGTTTACACATTTACCCTCACCTCTCTTAAATCAACTCTACTCAAAGCATTATTTTCATTCATTTTTTCAATTGTTTTTTTAGGCTCTGAGTGCTTCCAGAACACAGATGACCTATACAGCAGCACTGTACCCGAACATATTCTGTGTGTACACAGTAGAGTTCTCAACGGGCCTGAAAATTACAACCCAACCCGACCTGGCCCGTGGGCCTTTAAGTCCAAACCCGACACAGCCCGACACACCAGCATGAATTTAACCCCTTCTTTTAACAATGGCAATAAAGCTTTGCTACAAATAGTGGAAAGAGTGAAAGTAATGCTTTAACTTGTCAAAACACGTTTGAAGTCCAGAGGTAAAGAAGATGAACGGTGAAGTTGAGGCTCAAAATACACAAAACAGATTCATTACTTTTCTCTGCATCCTCTTCTCGGGGACAGATTTAGAACTTTAAAAGGGTATTTCAGTTTCTTGTTTTTTTTTTTAAGTGTGGTTGTATTGTGTGTACATGCGGTCATATGGACACATAGTAAGTGCTGACAACACTGTGCACACCCCCTTCAGTGAGAACCAGTCTGAGACATAGAAACATGCTTGCTCTCAGTGAAAGCATGCCTGTTAGCACGGAAACCAAGGCCTAATTTCTATCCATTATTAGTCTGACCTGAATAAATCTACTGTAGTTTAAGTCGACAATATCGTAATAACATGTGACCTGCTTCATCTCATCATGAGACTTTGGAAACCAAAGTTTTGCTTTGTAAACTGCTCACATTACCTCCCCAAATATTATGGAGAATATAAACAATGTTACATCATAGAATACAGGAAGTGTTGCACAACTGCTTTCTCCATCAATAAGTTTAAATCTCTATTTGTTAACTCTTGTGTAAAATCATTCAGATTTACCTGAGAAATACAGCAGCTCCCCACAAGCTCAAACACTGATATTCTCGGTTAACAAACTAAGATAAAGTGAATATCACTGCTGACAGCCATGTCTCACTGAGCGCTGCAGCGTCTCAGTTACATTATCTGTTCAACCAATCACAACAGCAATGTCACCACAGAATTGTCACTTTTTGAGTATTGTGGGACTCAACAAACAACAAACTTCCTTCAGATGTTCTGCTTACCTATGCTGTAGAACACCATTGTCAGGACTTGTCTCTCTCTCTGGGTCATTTTCTCTTCTGTCTTTTTGTCTATTGTCCTTACTGTGTTGCAGCAGAAAGGCTTCTCTGTGATGTGGCGGTCAGATGAGAGAAAACTTTGTTTATTTTGAGGCAGTGGATACAATAGCCATTCTTTAAGAGGCACAGGGTTTTGTGACTGAGAGGGAGCACAGTGTACCATTGAACCCGCTGACAGGGAGAGTGTAATGGCTGGGACATGTGCCAGCTTTGTGCTTAACCTCAATGAACTTGTTTCATATGGTGTCATTGCATTGTGATTTCTCTTAATGTTGTTGTGATTTCTCTTAATGTTGTTGTGATTTTGCTTAATTGCGTTGTGATTTCTCTTATTGCGATGTGATTTTGCTTAATTGCGTTGGGATTTCTCTTAATGTTGTTGATGCTTAATTTGCTGGGATTTCTCTTAATGTTGTTGTGATTTTGCTTAATTGCGTTGTGATTTCTCTTAATGTTGTTGTGATTTATCTTAATGTTGTTGTGATTTTGCTTGATTGCTTTGTGATTTCTCTTAATGTTGTTGTGATTTCTCTTAATGTTGTTGTGATTTTGCTTAATTGCATTGAGATTTCTCTTAATTGCGTTGTGATTTCTCTTAATGTTGTTGTGATTTTTCTTAATGTTGTGATTCATCTTATTGCGTTGTGATTTATCTTATTGCGTTGTGATATCTCTTAATATTGTTGTGATTTATTTTAAGTGTGTTATTTCTCTTAATATTGTTGTGATTTCTCTTAATCTTGCTGTGATTTTGCTTAATTGCATTGTGAATTCTCTTATTCCTTTGTGATTTCTCTTATTGTGTTGTGATTTCACTTAATTGCGTTGTTATTTCTCTTAATGTTGTGATTTATCATATTGCGTTGTGATATCTCATAATGTTGTTGTTATTTCTCTTAATGTTGTGATTTATCTTATTGCGTTGTGATATCTCATAATATTGTTGTAATTTCTCTTAATGTTGTGATTTATTTTTAGTGTATTATTTCTCTTAATATTGTTGTGATTTCTCTTAATGTTGTGATTTCTCTTAATGTTGTGATTTCTCTTAATTGCGTTGTGATTTCTCTTAATTGCGTTGTGATTCCTCTTAATGTTGTTGTGATTTTGCTTAATTGCGTTGTGATTTCTCTTAATGTTGTGATTTCTCTTAATTGTGATTTCTCTTAATTGCATTGTGATTTCTCTTAATATTGTTGTGATTTCTCTTAATGTTGTGATATCTCTTAATTGCGTTGTGATTTTGCTTAAATTAGTTGTTATTTCTCTTAATGTTGTGATTTATCTTATTGCGTTGTCATATCTCATAATGTTGTTGTAATTAATCTTAATGTTGTGATTTATTTTTAGTGTGTTATTTCTCTTAATATTGTTGTGATTTCTCTTAATGTTGTGATTTCTCTTAATTTTGTTGTGATTCCTCTTAATTTTGTTGTGATTTTGCTTAATTGCGTTGTGATTTCTCTTAATTGCATTGTGATTTTTCTTAATTGCATTGTGATTTCTCTTAATTGCATTGTGATTTCTCTTAATTGCATTGTGATTTCTCTTAATTTTGTGATATCTCTTAATTGCGTTGTGATTTTGCTTAAATGCGTTGTGATTTCTCTTAATGTTGTTGTGATTTTGCTTAATTGCATTGCGACTTCTCTTAATATTGTGATTTCACTTAATTGCGTGTGATTTCACTTAATTGCGTTGTGATTTCTCTTAATGTTGTTGTTGTGATTTCTCTTAATGTTGTTTTGAATTATCTTAATTGCTTTGTGATTTATCTTAATGTTGTGATATCTCTTAATTGTGCTGTGATTTATCTTAATTGTGTTGTGATTTCTCTTAATTGCGTTGTGATTTCTCTTAATTGCGCGTTAACGTTGGGATTTCTCTTAATGTTGTGATTTCTCTTAATGTTGTGATTTCTCTTAATGTTGTTTTGAATTATCTTAATTGCGTTGTGATTTATCTTAATGTTGTGATATCTCATAATTGCGTTGTGATTTCTCTTAATTGTGTTGTGATTTATCTTAATTGTGTTGTGATTTTGCTTAATTGCGTTTTGATTTCTCTTAATGTTGTGATTTCTCTAAATTGCATTGTGATTTCTCATAATGTTGTTGTGATTTCTGTGCCTACAGTGGTTAGTTTACAACTTACTGGGTTGGCGATGTGGAGGAATTCCTCTGCGCAGGTCTCAGCAAATAGTCATGCTACTGTTTGACATTCGTGGTTCCATCACTCAGCTTCTTGAAATGAAACCTTCTGCCCAACAATCCCTCACCCCTCTCCATCTTCAGCTACTATCTCTGTCGCTCCTACAGTATCTGACTGACTGCAGGCAGTGGATCATTTTCAGCTTTCATATCAGAGGGCAGCATACACCAGAAGTAAAACTTGCGTTAACCGCGTTAAATTATTTTATTGGTTGTATAAGTCACTGAGGCAACAGTGCTACCTGCTACATCGAGACCCCAAATAAAAAATGATTTATGCCTACTTAACACTCAACTTCAGACTTCCATGAAATACGGTCTAAATCTGAAGAGAGACAATGCAAAGTGGTGTCAGTAACTGTCAGACTCACACACACACACACACACACACACACACACACACACACAGTCTCCTTAGTTTGTCCATCAATCTCCCTCTTTGGTTGTTAACTCTGGTTGTATGGAACAGTTTGTGAGGTCAAATGTTTAATGTTTGCAGTGAATAATGTGTTTGCACTCCCTGACCTCTCCACTTACACTCTGTGTGTGTGTAGGTCAGCTTGGCCAACGTGCCACAGGCAGCACTGAGGGTAATGTAGTTCACAGGATGAACGTGGCTCTGGGCGAGCGTGGAGACAGACTGACACGAGCTGAGGACAAAACTCTGTACGTGATGCACAAGGCTCAGCAGTTTGCAGACACTGCTCACAAGGTGACATGAACACATAACTATAACACAGGGTTTTACAAATAATGTATGGTATTATTCAAATATGTATTTGTAATCAAGTCAGTTTGATTCCTCTTATGCAGCTGGCCCTGAAGTACAAGTAGACTCTTTTGGAGGACAAGGATGGATTCTTGATGATGATGAAGATGATGAAGATGGATCTTGTAACATAAAAACTAACACTGTGTGATGCTGATGTCTGTCTCTGAGGAACATCTCACTTCTTTGCATCACAGCTCTGCTCCTCACACTGAGAATTGGCTGTTCTCTGCTCAGTTTCACTATGTTTCTCCTGTTTGCAGAATAATAGAGCTGTTTGTTTTCTGTCTGCAACGTTCTAAACACTGCTGACATTAAAATTCAAAAAAGTCTAACGTGACAGACTACATAAAAGGAAAATGAGGCACCCTGATGTGGGTCCTGACAAAGTCTTTTTCACTATTAAATGCCTGGTGTGTGAAATGTAGGTAAAATGATTCTTATTTAGCAGGAATTCAAATTTAAAACAAACCCTGAATGAGCTTTTTCCAATCTATAACAGGAGCGGGGTCAGCGCTGTAGAGGCACAATGGAGCTTTGGCTCAATGACAGTAGATGTTCTAACTCTTGAAGAGCAATATTCAGCTGCAACTTCACCTGTAAGATCTCCATGATTTAATAAGGATTTTATATTTTCTCCACAAATTGCCTCAGATGCTCTTGAGTTTAAACATTTTTATATTTGACATATACTGCTGGTATTGTCCTTGCTGAGAATCTGATACTTTACTAATCTTGTTCAACTCATGTAGCACTGTTGACATTTATTTTGAAGCCAGTCACTGACTCATTATTTCCTGTCTTACCTGACATATGACTGACAGGTAGTACTGTGCAGAGGGAATAGTAGATTTAACTAAACTCCAGTGTTTGGACTACACATGATTCATTGCATGTATTATCACTTGTCATTGTTTGTTTTATTATTATTGTTGTTGTTGTTGTTGTTGTTATTGTGTATGTGTGTGTGTCTGTACAGAAGCATCACATTGTCAAACCTGTGTTGTCCTCGTTCGTATCACTGTGTCCTGAGTGTTTTTACTGTTGTGTCTTCAGTGTGTCACCACTATTTTGAGTTTGTATTGTAGTTTTGTGTTTGAGGAGTCATTCATTCACATGTGAGCATTTAATGTGTGTAAGCTAATGTCATTGTATCTGATGTATTAACTTACTGATAGTGTTTCCTATATGACTCAATTGAATAAAAGTGGATGTGTACATTGATCTTTTTCTTTGTTTGGACTCATGCATGATACAACCTGCTGAGGCTGTGACCACCAGGTGGTGCTCCCGCCATGAAGAAGAAGAATCTGCTGCAATGAAGACAAAATGCATTTTCTAACTCTTTTGTTCATTTGAAACATTTTCACAGACATTTTCAGCACAACAATAAGATCACAGACAACACTAAATGATTTAACAATAATAAAACATAATATCATATAAATAAAGAGGGAGGGTCTACACAGTTGGGGTGTTATGAGGTTGTTATTCTGCAGAGTGCAGTTCATTAGTTTTTATTGAAATCTTCTTGGTGATATAAGTGGACTGTAAAGCCCCCTGACTCTGAATTAAGTCAGTTTAATAAAACTGTTTCTGAAGAACATTAAAGCCTTTGTTTAAGTGCTGTTGAGACAGAGTAGGTGGAAGGCAAAGCTCTATATATCTTTAAGGTCAATAAATTGAATTTCAAAGTCGTCTTATCTGTAGACGCTGACTTCCTTTCAGGCTTCCTGGACACTAAGGAAAATTGTGAGTTTCTGATCTACTTGAATGATTAAGGAAGCTGGTTAGGTTTTCAATGTTTAATGCTGCTTCATTGGGCAGTGGTGTTTAAGATAAACAAGGATGATGTGCACCACAGGTGAGCTCTCTAAGATGACTTATCGTTACAGTTATTTATTGTCTTTCTTTCTTTTTCTGTTCCATGTCCACTGGTGGTTGCTTGTCATTGAGACCTCCAAATCACATGAGATCACCAGATAAATGTTGATAAGTGACATAATTTAATATGATTACGAATTGTTTCCATTCTCAGCCATCCAATCTTCTCTCTTCTTCAATTGTTTTGGGCCACTGTATATTAGTTAAACTAAAAGCTTGTATTCCTTATGAAAACAAAACAAAAACAGATTACTGCCCCCTAGTGCTGCTTATTCCACAAGGCAACACTGTTTTTCCATTTCAAAATAATCTGATTAATACTGATTATTTCTCCAATCCACTACATGTTGCACAGTGTGACTACAGATTTTCATCGTCAGCTTTCTGCTTCTGTGAGTACACACAGTACATACAGTACATACCGTACACACAGTACATATAAGTGCTTGTGAACCTTTTCCCATTTCCCATAATTTGTACATGGTATAAATCCTAAAGTGCTACTAGCAGTAATTGTACCTATTTTTTGTATGTGTGGATCCAGACATCAGTCTTATCAAAGCTAATTACAGGTAAGCATTAGTATAGTTACTAATGCTTATACTAATAAGCATTAGTAACTATACTAATCAACATCACCTGCCTGTAACAACTGAAGCCCAACTGACACAGACGTGAGCAAACCACAGAGAATACAGGCATAAAAGAAGCACAAATATTCAAATAGATGCAGTTTATACAATTTATATAAGTTGGATAATAAGTTGGATGAACTCTCTGCTGTTGACAGACACATCGCTGCTGTTGTTACTGTTACTCATCAGAGATCAGAGAAACCAGACAGTCAGCAGTTAACAGACAGTGATATATGAGATCATCTCAGGGGATTAGACTCAAGACACACCTGTGCGCTCAAAAGTTTCCAGTTGCGGCAGTAACAACATTGCTAACGGCGCTGCTAACAACACCGCAAACCAGGAACTGCTACCTGAGCCAATCTCTCCGAAGCGGGCCTGACTCAGGCCCCTGTCCGTAAGTTTCCTTCCATTCAGCCTTATCCACTTTCTGAGTTGATTTCTCCGCTTTGGGCTCTTTCACGGAGCCCTGGCATGTAAGTCTCCACTCAGGCCTCTGCACACTCCAGCTGACAGTTCCTGCAAAACTCCATCCCCATCTGTCTGCGTCTTGCTGGCTCTGTGTTCCCTGACGGCCCCCAGTGGCAAGCGACCTCGCCTGTCACTCACCAGCGTCCCCTGCTCCTTCACAAAAGCCACCTGTTGATGTGCAGGCTTCGGACCAGGTGCCCCTGACCACGACCAGCCCGCGTCCTATTGGTCATCACCTGAGTCCAAAGCTTGCCGTTTACAATGATGACCTCGGTACAGTCTGACCTGAGATTTTAATTGTCGGCGACTTGATTGTAAGATTTGTAAGGCTCCCTAGCGCAATAACCTACTGTCTCTCTGGAGGTAAAACGGCCAATTTTATTGAACTGATCCCAGCTCTCCTAGACATTCATCCATCTGTCCACACTGTGATCTTGCACAAATGACATAATGTCCAGGCATTCAGTTAAACTCCACTATGACCTTGAGTCTCTCGCCACCTCAGTCGAAAATCTGGGAAGGAACTTTATTTTATCTGGTCCCACCCCCTCTCTGACAATGAGCTCTGAGCGCTTAGCCGTCTCTTTAGTCTCCACCAGTGGATGGAAAATTTTACCACTGCCACTGGTCTTGGTTTTGTCAGTAGTTTTAACTCCTTCTGGACTAAGTGGGACTTCTTTAAACATGATGGGCTACATCTTAACAGGAAAAGAACATGCATATTGACCCAAAACTTCATTAACTTCATTGCTTTTAATACAAATTGATGGTCTCCCCAGCAGGACCCTGCCCAGATCACTGGCTCCATCTCACAAAGTCTTGTCCCTGCTGATGCTGCTGTTCCTGTTGATGCTTTGCACCTTTCTATCCAATCTAATTCTGTTGGAATAACCAACAGGCCTGCTGCCCCTTCCTACCTCTTGTGGGCTGAGCATGCTACTGCTCGGCCTCTTCCATCTCTGTCCATGTCACCAAAAATCACCATCACCCTAAAGCCATCATAAGCAGAGGCAGAGATAATGCTTTGCTGACTAGCCCATAGTTGTGACGACTAGTACAGTGAAAGCAGCATTTCCATGGGGCTGCTTAATGTCCGCTCAATCTCCAACAAGGGACAGCTCATCCTCGATCTAGTGAATGATCATAAATTTGACTTTTTGTGCCTGACTGAGACATGGCAGCAACCCAATGATTACACTAAACTTAACCTGTGTATCCCACATGGCTTCATTTACACGTGTCATGCTCATGCCTCAGGACACGGAGGCGGTCTGGCAATTCTATATAATGAGAAATACAAGGTTTCCTCTCTCCCTGTCTCCCCTCACACATTTGAATCTACTACACTGAAAATCCACGGAACCATCCCCACCTTTCTAGCTGCTAATTACCGTCCACCTTAACATAACTCTGATTTTATAAATGAATTCTCGAATTTTGTTGCCATTTTAAGCTCTCTGTCACCCAACATAATATTGCTAGGGGACTTTAATATTCACATGGACAACATAGACAGCTGTTTTACAAAATAATTCACATCCTGCCTGGACAGTTTCGGTATCCATCAACACTTCCACACACTCAAGAGGACATATTCTGGATCTCATCTGTTGCACTGGCGTATCACCACTCAGATACACTATATCAGATTTCCCCTTGTCAGATCACAAACTTATATCACTTACTGTTAACTTACCGTTGTTCAAAATTAAAGCACCCTGCTACATTACATTCAGAAACATCAAGAACATCAATCCATCCTCTCTCTCAGCTGTAATAAATTATCTCTTACTATTTCACCAGCAAAATTGTTAATATTCATAATCAACTTCCTCCTTCATGCAAGAGTAATGACTGTAAATACTGTACTAATTCTGCTCCACCTTTTATATTCCCATTCACTAATTTTGATCTTCCAACCTGTTAGGCTCTCGAATGAGAGCGGTTTGACTATGTAGAGGACCCGAAAATGCAGAGGAGACAGATTACAGTTTTAACAGGGTTTTTATTGCCGATGCAGCTGTGCCGGGAAATGGCGAGAGCCCAGGGTGAGAGACAGTGAGTGGGGGGATACTGGCAGGAGCAGACTCACGAGGGAGGATCGAGACAGGGGAAGTTCCCACGGCCGAGATGTGTCGTGGTGAACCCGGAGTTCTCGGGGAGGCAGGAGACGTGGCGACCTGCCTCCCCAAATCATAACATACATTATCTCAAGGCACTGTACATAGACAACATCGAAGAGAGCAGAGAACCCCAACAGTTCACACAATGAGCAAACACTAGGCATCAGTGGAGAGAAAAAACTCCCTCTTAACAGGAAGAAATCTCTGACAGAACCAGACTCAGAGATGTGCGGTCATCTGCCTCGACCGGTTGGGGTGAAAGGAAAAATGGGGGACAGTGGAGAGGTGGGGGACAGAAAATGGGGGGAGAGAAAGGACAAGAGGGAGATGAGGTAGAGACAGAAGAGAGATAGAGACCAGCAGCAGAAACAACTGTATCAGGTTACAAGTTTATACAGTTACTGATATCGACTTTTTAATTACAAAATAATAATAATGGTCCTCTCCGGGAACCATCACCTTACCGTGGTGGAGAGGTTTGAGTGCCCCTGTGATTCTGAGAGCTGTGTTGTCTGGAGTCTAGTGCTCCTGGTAGGGTCTCCCAAGGCAAATTGGTCTCAGGGGAGGGGCCTGACGAAGAATGGTTCAAAGACCTCATGAAAAAACAACAGAGGAAGAGAGTGACCCTGCCCGGAGGAAGCCCGGGGCCCCCGCCTGGAGCCAGGCCCAGATGGAGGGCCCGTGAGCGAACGCCTAGTGGCCGGGTCGACCACGGGGCCCGGCCGGGCACAGCTCGAACAAGTCCCGTGGCGTCTTCATCGTCCTCCTGTGGACCCACCACCTGCAGGAAGATCGACTGGGGTCGGGTGCGCTGCCACATGGGTGGCAGTGAAGGTCGGGGATCTCGACGTACTGGACCTGGGCGGCAGAAGCTGGTTCTGGGGACATGGAACGTCACCTCGCTGTAGGGGAAAGAGCCGGAGCTTGGATAGGGGTTGGAAGTTATTCTTCTCTGGAGTTGCCCAGGGTGTAAGGTGCCGGGCGGGTGTGGGGATACTCACAAGCCCCCGGCTGAGCGCCGCTGTGTTGGAGTTTACCCCGGTGGACGAGAGGGTCGCCTCCCTGCGCCTTAGGGTTGCGGGGGGGAAAGCCCTGACTGCTGTTTGTGCTTATGCACCGAACAGCAGCTCGGAGTACCCGGCCTTCTTGGAGGCCCTAGATGGAGTCCTGCAAGGGGCTCCGTCGGGGGACTCCATAGTTCTGCTGGGAGATTTCAATGCGCACGTGGGCGACGATGGGGAAACCTGGAGAGGCGTGATTGGGAAGAACGGCCTACCTGATCTAAATCAGAGTGGTCGTTTGTTATTGGATTTCTGTGCAAGTCATGGACTATCCATAACAAACACCATGTTCGAGCATAAGGACGCTCATAAGTGTACTTGGTACCAGAGTGTCCTTGGCCGAAGGTCGATGATCGATTTTGTGATCGTTTCATCTGATCTAAGGCCGCATGTTCTGGACACTCGGGTGAAGAGAGGGGCAGAGCTGTCAACTGATCACCATCTGGTGGTGAGTTGGGTCAGAGGATGGAGGAGGAATCTGGATAGACCTGGTAAACCCAAATGTGTAGTGCGGATGAACTGGGAACGTCTGGAGGATGCCCCTATCCGAAAGGGCTTCAACTCTCACCTCCGGCGGAGCTTTTCCTGTATCCCTGTGGAGGCTTGGGACATTGAACCTGAGTGGGCAGTGTTCAAAGACTCTATTGTGAAAGCTGTAGTGGAGAGCTGTGGCTCCAGGGCTTTGGGTGCCTCAAGGGGCGGTAACCCTCGAACATCGTGGTGGACACCGGTGGTCAGGGAAGCTGTCCGACTGAAGAAGGAGTGTTTCCGGGATATGTTATCCCGGAGGACTCCTGAGACAGTTGCAAGGTATTCTTTTTTTCTTAAAGTGTACAGTTGGAGCTGGACCTTTACAATGAAAATAATAATCAGTGTATGTCCACCTTAGAACCACTACACTACTGGACCTTCTGTACTGGCTATTGTTAACAGCAGTCTCACCACTCATGAAGTGCCCAGGATTTTCAAAAGTGCTGCAACCATCGATAAAATAAAGCCTGACCTTGATCAATCTGCATTTTCTTATTTCGGGGTAATCTCCAAACTCCTCCTTTCTAAAATCAAAGAAGAAAGTTATCTTCACATAGTTTCTGTGACACCATTCCAACCAAAGCGCAGGCAGGCGAGGAGGCGTGGAAGTTCAATGAGGATAATCGTCAGAGACAGCGATGAAAAGGGTCAGGTCCGAGCACAGGAGTTACTTCTCAGGCAAAAAAACACAAACAACAAGAAGACACTAACGTGTAAACTGAGGTGGACCATGATGTTACAGCAGAGTAGACTGGAACCATCTGCAACCAGAGCCAGGGCATAAGAAGGCTGTGCTGACGAGGAGGCGGAGGCTGAGCATGACAGTTACAATGTTTCTTAGACAGGAATGATATTCCAGAGGTATTTCACCCTACATAGCACAGTCAGCACGTTTTTAGCTTCTGATTCTAGTAAGTGAGTTATCCTTGAGCTTCTTGTTTGATTGCTGCTTTCACAGTGGACCATGGCACTATAATATCTTGAACACATCAATCAATAGCATCCCATCTTGAAATTGCAGCAGTGTCTCTTCTGCAGATACATTGCTTTCAAAAGAGTTGAACGTACACAAAAAGTGTTGCTTCCGTTTAATTTCACCTTGGTTATATTTTTAAGACTGTGATGCATTAGCATGCCAGCCCACGCCACCCATACAATCTGACAATGTCAGGAAGTCAAACAAATCACACGAGGAAAAGACGAGAAAATAAGACAAAAGAAACAAGATAAAGGAAAACTGAGAATATGTTGGAGCAACAACATTTTACATTTCTTCCGTTAATTTTCTGACAAATTGAAAGTTAGATTTTTGTTTACATAGGAGGAAAGAAATCCTTCCACACCCAGACACACATTGCAAACTGCCCCTGGGACATGACAAGTCCTGAACCCATCACTGGCTGCAGCTCCATCTCTGTGTGGAATATTGCAAATGATGACAAATTCGTTCATCTCTCATCATGCGTGTGCAGCTAATCGCTGTAACACACAGCAATGGGTATGTGTTGGCTCGTGGCTGAGGGGCGGAGCTGCCTGATTGAATCACTCTGAAGTAGCTTGTTATCAGAGAGCTGTCAAGAAGCTCCATCCTCTCCTCTGACCGGGTCCTCTGTTCACTTGCATTCAGAAGCACTGTTCTGTGAACTTGTCAATTCCATTCAGTTCCCACACATGTCAGTGTCTGGCTGAGGACTGTGCATTTCATGTTTCCTAGAAGACAGTTTGATGGAAAATGTATTTTTTGTGTCCCTAAACAAACAATTGGGTTGATATTTTCATATTTGTGGGACTTCAAATGTAGCATTATTATTTTGTTATGTGTTTACTTAAGTTACTTAAGTAAAATATCTCTGCAGAAAAAGCACAATCTGTGTTGGATAGACACACAAACTGACAGTGTGTGTGTTTCTTCTTCAATGCTAGCTCTATGTTGTGTATCAGTATGGTTTGTCAAATGTAGACACATCAATAATATTATTTTGAATCACTGTGATAAGTTCAGAGCTTAATATTTGCAGCGCCTCCACCTGCAAAGTTTCACGCTGAGTATATTCATGCTGTCATGGTGTGTGTGTGTGAAAGCGAGCATATGCCGCCTTTTTGTGTGCACACACTGTTTATACATGAGGCCCCGAGAGAGAGAGAACAATGTTACATGTATTCACATCATTTTAAAAATGTTTTTCAAAACAGTGAAATACACTGCCTGGCCAAAATAAAAGTCACCACCTGGATTTAACTAAGCAAATAGGTAAGGGGTTGCTGCAGTTGGTCAGGTCTAGGTTCAGCAACATCATGTGCCCAAAGAATGAGGTCAGCTGACTACCTGAATATAATGAATGACCAGATTATTCCATCAATGCATTTGTTTATTCCCTGATGACATGGGCATATTCCAAGATGACAGTGCCAGGATTCATCAGGCTCAAATTGTGAAAGAGTGGTTCAGGGAGCATGAGACATCATTTTCACCACAGAGTCCAGACCTGAACCCCATTGAGAATCTTTGGAGGTGCTGGAGAAGGCTTTGCTCAGTGGCCCGACTCTCCCATCATCAATACAAAATCTTAGTGAAAAATGAATGTAACACTGGATGGAAATAAATCTTGTGACATTACAGTAGCTTATGGAAACAATGCCACAGTGAATGAGTGAGTCATCAAAGCTAAAGGCGCTCCAACCATGTCACCCTTTTATTTAGGTGGCCACTTTTTTTTGGCCAGGCAGTGTAATTGCTGGGCAAAGATTAAAATAGATGACTCAAACATGGAATAAAAACTAAATAAATCACTAGTTAAGAATAGTTGCAAACAGAATCACTTTTATAGATTGACCCATTTAAATATTTTAAATACATGTATCATATATTCCATCCCACTTTTAACCTAATCCCTGTTTTGCATGTTTTTCTCCCCGGGTGTGTGTGGGTTTTCTCCAGGTTCTCCAGTTTCCAAAATCATGCAATATGATAATTAGGTCAATTGTACACTCTAAATTGACTGTAGGTGTTAATGGTTGTTTGTCTGTGATGGACTGGTGACGTGTCAGAATGATGGATATGTAAGGATGTTCAATATATACAATAACAAATATAACATATACAAACCAATGTGAAGTATAGAGTTGTAAACACAGTACCAATCACGCTGGGTTTCACACAAATGTGGTGGCAGGTTTTATCACTAGAGGGCAGTAGAACATCACAGGGCACTTCCATGGACTGAATCCTTTAAATCACACACAGACATGTCTTTATTTTGTGGTGGAGTGGTGAGGAAGCAAAGCAATAGTCTCAATAGACTTTCCAATATCTGAATGAGTCAAAATAGCAACATTTAGAATGATATTTCTGCCATTTACAGCACAAATGAACAGGGTCTTTATGCAAAAGTTCTTTTTTGCATAAAGAAATTTGGAATTTCTTCAAACACCCAAAATACTTTACTCATCTGCAAGTCTCTGCGGCCAAGAGGACACTGTCTCAATCTCATCACCTCGCTCTTGTCCTTCCAATTAATTCTTACCGATGACCAGTCTCATCTCTTGCGACATGACAGGACAGTGGGCGGCTATGATGGATGTGACATTAACGGGAAATGAATCCGGGGAGATGCGACGCCCCAGACCAACAGTGGCATTTGTCACTACCTCGGTCATGCAGATTGGACCAGCCTTGTCCGCTGACTAAGATGAATGATGACGGTGGACTTGTCTTTGTCTCCTTGTGTCTTCCAACATGAGCCGTCTCATATTAACCCCACACAACATGCACCCTGACGTGTAAATATTGGCTCCTATTGTGTCACTTCCTTTCATATTCATTAAGGTTGAATGTTGCTTTTAATTATTTCACCGAGAAATATCTGATGACACTGAAATGATGCCTGAGTGACATGAGAATTAAAGCAAATTATAAATACAGACAGCTTGGTTATAGATGCTTGTATTTGTATTGAGACTGGTATACAGTACACTGGGAAGGCCACACCCCATGGTTTGTAATGAAGAAATGGAATAACCTTAAGCACCATGCATGGGTGCACAGAAAATGGCTTTTCTCTGACAGATGAGGTAGCTGGGGCAGGCTCAGATGGATGGGGAATTGGGCTGGTTGTATAAGACTTCAGGGATGCAGCACATTCCCCTGGTCATCCATCATTTGCTGACACATCCACTTATATCTGCACCACACATACATACAGATGTAATCCTCTGTTTGATCAGCAATCTGGCAATTCCTACACAGCACACGTTCAGGTCTGTGTCTGCATGCACATACTTTCATAGAAAAGAAAGCTTTTTAGATGAGGACTCAGATGACAGTGAATTTATTATTAATATTGTTATTGTAATTATTATTATCATTAACAGTATTGTCATCATCATTATTATTACTAAATAACTTTTCCCAGATACTGTTTGGCTGTTGTTTGTATCCTGGCAGGATATGTGATCACAACACAGTATTTATTCTTCCAGTACAAGATATGAGACTATGGACATGCAAACATGAACTGCACATCTTCAAAGAGGACACATGCTTGCTACTTGCTTAAGTACTAGAATGGGTGTAATGTTTTTGTCATCACAAGACTTATTTGAGACAGAAGACAGTGTGAAGACAGTGTGAAGACAGCGATTGGTTGTGTGGTTACATGAGATGTTGACATTGTCAAGACTGGCTTACATGACTTGACAAAAACAACGAGGTACAAGAGAGATGCCGGCAATTTAACATTTATTTATGATCAAAATAATAATCTAAACTAAATATAACCTCTGTAATCAGATGGATCAGTTGTAAATGCAGGTGCATGGAAGTGAAACTAAGAAACTGTGTGTCTGTCTATCTGTCTGTCTGTCTGTGTGTGTGTGTGTCTCTGTGTGTGTGTCTATCCTTGGAAACTGCACACACCTGCGATGCATAAGCTTGATTGCATTCCTGTGTAAAACAGAGAGAAAGGGAGAGAGGCACACCTACACAACCCCGCCCACTCGGGGTCGTCACAAAATGGGTTAGTAGCAGTGATTGGTCATCAAATGCCCACAATCTACCGTTAAGTGGAATACAATGACATCATAGTGAATTTTTATGTTGTAACACTGTGTTTTTATCTTTGAAAACTTGTTTGATCGACATCCACTGTGTTTTGGATGCTGGATGCTATAGACTTCCTCTCTGTCACACTGCATAAATAAATGAGCTAACTAGTCACTGGATCTAGAGCAGCACATCTCCCACTGCTTCATGCAAACTGCTCTTGACCCTCATCCTGGACTGATGAACTTCATCAGGTCATGTCAGTGAAAGGAAGAGCCAAAACGTGCACTGTCAGAGCTGTTGCTATTGTCCTCCTGACCCCCTTTGTGGCAGGAGGATTGATCTCTTGCTCTCCAACAAAGAGTCCCCCATGAGGTTGGTTTGGCTCCACCATGTGCAGAGCAGGAACCAAGGAGGTGTGTGTGGGGCGGGGGGGTAGCAGGACAGTGTCTCCAGTGGAGTTTGGAAGAAGGTAAACAGTAATGCCTGCCAAGAGGGCCCAGGGGGATGGACCTAATGTGGCTGGGGTGGTGGAGCAGTGAGCTTGCACTCTGTCCCTGGGGAATATGAATGTTGATTAAACATGTGCTCAGCCTTGGATATTGAGTAATTGGACATGGTACAAATGTCAAGCGTTTGTTAATTTCAGTGTTATGTGGGGGTTTATAGTCTGCCATCAGTAGAGGGAGTCGAGCACAGAGGTGATGAGGCATGACCAAAAAGTTGAGGGCTGAGGGGGCTGACAAACACACCCTCACTTTAAAAGGCAGATTGCTGTGTCCTTGGTCATTAAAATTCAATAATAGTGTTATGATACTTGATGAATAAGGAATAAGAAGTAGATGGTGTGACTCTGCAGCATCGCCATGCTTTAGTTCAGAAGTTCAAACTAAAACGACTGTTGGTGAGAAATGTGACTCTGCGTGTCTTCTCTTACCAGGCACTGACCAGGAATCTTTGTATTATTGCATCTTTGCCTCTTGCCTCACAGTCACTAGAGCTCAGGAAAAAGTAATGATATTCCAGTCATTTCTGACCTTTTCAAAATAAGGACACATTTTGATTGAAAACATTGAATTTGATTGGTCTTTAAGAAATAAAAAAAGGAAACTGTAAAATTGTAAAAACACTGCAAAATAAGAAGAACTAGAATGACTACATTGGTGTTTTAATGTTGACCTTTTCTTATCATGAGGTCAGACTTCTGTTTAATTTGTGACATTATCTGAACAGATTTGCATAAATGGTTGTACAGAAAGAAAATTCGATCATCTTTCAAAAGATCGTGTTGTAGCTTGTCTTTATTTTTGATGGAGTACTAAACTGACTGTGTTTAACTTCCTGCACCAATAGGATATCATTGGATAATATTCATCTAGCTGCTGAAGTATCACTTTCATCTTGGTGCTGTCAAGAAAAAGAGATACCCCCAAATATGGGTACCCATATTTTATGATTGTATATATTGAGGATTCCACCATTTACACAATAATTATTTAGATTAATAAACTTTTAGTTTAACCTTTAAACTTTAGTTCTTTAGTCTATACAAAAATTATTATATTCTTAAAATCAAAACGACTTCAAGAACCCCTGGGAAATGTTCAGTTTTACAGCAGCCAACAATAACTACAAGGCAAAAGTAGAAATAAGGTAAGGAAATAACTACGATTAAATACTATAATATGTACAAGAAAAGAACAGCAATTTCATGTTAAAAGCTACAATATTAGGCACTACAAGTAGTACCTGCAACACCATTTATGGATAAATTTTTTGCATCATCTGTGTGGCACCAGCATTTCCTCCCTCTGGCTCCTGATGAAGAAAAACAAAGCTTTGCTCATCTGCCTCGTCTGCATGCACCTCACATTTTTATCGTCTGTATTGTTTGTGTTCTGTAAATGTGAATCCAGGGCTCGTTTTATTTCTCCCAGTACAATCTAATGAGCATCATCTCTGTCTCGGGATGCTGGCCGAGACTCTGCACTCTCCTTTGTGAGGCTGGACAGGTGTCTAAGAGAATGATGAATGATCCTGCTTCTCTGCACATAATTGGCTCCTTGCTGCTCGGCCTTAGACTGGCTACATATCTGCCGGGCGGCCACCTCCATCTGTCAATCACCAACCTGCTGCTGCCTGGCTGGACCTCTGATAGCTATGCTAATACACCGTCCCTGTGCCCCATTGGCTGAACCTGAACTGGTCCAAGCTAATCCATTAAAGCTGTGACAGTAATAATCTCCCCCCAAACACAGGGTTCCCAGTGTGCTAAACGTTATTTGACCGCTCCTGTCACGTTGGCGGTGTCAGGCGCACCGGTGAGGTGATGGATGAGCGCGGCCTTAGCACACTCATTCATCACCACATGACTCTTGTTTGTGTGCCGCTTCAATAATTTAAAGGTTTCTGGGATTTTTGATTAGTTTCAGTATAGATGTTTCCTCCCACCTTCATCTTAAGTTTGGAACTATAAAATCATTTTTTAGTTGGAGGCCATTTCTATACAAATGGAACACTCATATACTGTAGGAATGTTAGTTTTGATTGGAGATGATTATGTGATGATGCAATAATGCCAAGTGGTGTGGCTGGCATGTTTATTTTTGGAAGTAACTGTGCTGCCTCACTATGATAGATGTAATCACCATCAACAGCTTCAGCTGACAGATCATATACACAGCCTGTGCACTCTGCAGTACACCCATTAACTCCACTGGTTTATTTTGCTTTCTCTATAGCTGTAGAGGACGTTTTCCTCCACTCACAAGCTCCCACCTGCAGAAGGAGAAACAAGTTGAAAAGCCTACAAATCTACTTGTATTATTTTATTGATCAATCAAATCAAATGAAACGTTTTTTGACTTTAATTTTGTATTGTGAAGTCAATGTTGATTGCATTGTACAATGAAATTTACTGTAGATTTGTTCCTCATGGTTTTGCTTTCACTGCTATTCTTTACCATGTACAACGTTTTGCAGTTAAATAAAAGTTCTGGTCATGGCACAAAGAAAGATGTTATTTTTTTTCAAATTAAATGGGACGTTTTTTGGATTTTGAAACTGATTTAACAGCAACCACATGCACATCAAAACAGATAAAGGAAAAATACAAGAAAGATAACTCATCCATAAATGTATAGCTCACATTTCCTGGCTGCATCAATTAGTCAACTTTGTGGTTAATGTTTTCATTGTAGGACCTTAGATTATATGTTTTATTATCCAACATTATGGGACATTGGTTTAAAGGCTGAATGTGCCTTTTTAACACATTCCTGTTTCACTATGGTGTGGCCATACAACTGCAGCAACCAGTCTGTGAGATTTATGTGAGTGGTGAGGACACACTTACTGAACCTGTCAGATCAGATCTTACTGCAGAAGGAGGACAGAGCCATTAGCTACCAGTGAGAAATGTACTCTGAGGAAGTTCATTTAGTCTCATGTTTATAATAGTACAATAGGACTCACCCCTGACTCTACAGGTTAATGTTATGGTAACTTGTATTAATCCCAATGGGGAAATTATTCTCTGATTTTACCCATTCTAGGAATCTTTCTAGAATACGTAGCAGTGAGCAGCCACTGAGCAGCCCAGGGGTCCAACTCCTGATTGAATGCCAGTGCTTTACCCTATCACATGTTTGATTGGTTAGAGGAAACTGGAGCATCCCAGAGAAAACATGAACACAGAGAGAACATGCTGAGAGAACACACCACTTACCACTTACTACAGACCTATGGTCAATTCAGAGTGTCTAATTCACCCCTGATTGTTTTGGGCTGTAAGAACATGCAATCACCATACAGAAAGACCCTTGGTGAAAACCTTGGTGACGGTGATGAATCAGGGCCATTTCTAAATTATGAAGTTCAATTTATTTCTTTAGCACTATTTTTTCAAAGAGTAAACAACACCCGTGTGTGGTTTGTGGACTATAATACACTGGTATGTCGAGGCTTCTTTTAACTCAAAAAATTTAACTATTGAGTGATGAGTGCGGTATGGTATTATATGGTATGGTATGGTATGGTATGGTTTGGTATGCTATGATGTGATATGATATGATATGATATGATATGATATGATATGATACGATACGATACGATATGACATGATATGATATGATATGATATGATATGATATGGTATGGTATGATATGATATGATATGATATGATATGATATGATATGATATGACATGACATGACATGACATGACATGATATGGTATGGTATGGTATGGTATGGTATGATATGATATGTATGGTATGATATGTATGGTATGACATGACATGATATGATATGATATGATATGATTTGATATGATATGGTATGGTATGATGTGATATGGTATGATATGACATGATATGATATGATATGATATGATATGATATGATATGACATGATATGGTATGGTATGATATGGTATGACATGATATGATATGGTATGATATGATATGATATGATATGATATGATATGGTATGATATGGTATGATATGATATGATATGATATGGTACGGTACGGTACGGTAAGGTAAGGTATGGTTTGGTATGATGCGATGTGATATGTGATATGTGATATGTGATATGATATGATATGACATGATATTGTATTGTATGGTTTGGTATGATATGATGTGATGTGATGTGATGTGATGTGATATGGTATGGTATGATATGATATTATATGATATGGTATGATATGATATGATATGATATGGTATGATATGATATGATATGATATGATATGGTATGACATGACGATACGGTACGGTATGATATGATACGATATGGTATGGTTTGGTATGATATGATATGATATGGTATGATATGATATGATATGATATGATATGATATGATATGATATGATATGATATGATATGGTGATGGTATGGTATGTTATGGTATGGTATGGTATGGTATGGTATGGTTTGGTATGATATGATATGATATGACATGACATGATATGATATGGTATGATATGGTTTGGTATGGTATGGTATGATATGATATGATATGATATGATATGGTATGGTACGGTATGGTATGGTATGGTATGGTATGATATAATATGATATGATATGATATGATATGATATGATATGATATGGTTTGGTATGGTATGTTATGGTATGATATGATATGGTTTGGTATGGTATGATATGATATGATATGATATGATATGGTTTGGTATGGTATGGTATGGTATGGTATGATTTGATATGATATGATATGGTATGATATAGTATGGTATGGTAAGGTATGACATGGTATGGTCTGTTATGTGATTTTGGTGCATAACTGTGAGCTCACCCTCTGTATATCTGTGGTTTACAGAAATGTTCAATAATGCAACACATGATTATGGAGACTGAGTTGTCGCGTGTGTCATTTAACTATCTTTCCACACTCCGAAAGGCCTGGTCAGTATAAGAAAGCCTCCACCTTGAACTCTTGAAACATTATGTGGTTTGTTCATCATGGAGAGGGTGACACTGCCTAAACAAGCCCTCAGTCAAGTCCCTGAACCTGCGTGTGATTGGCTGGGAAGTCTGACTGTTTATGACACATGCAGCCAAACACAGCCGCCTGATAATCAAAGTCACATGTGCGTGTTGGATGCTAATTTCAAACCCAGAACTGTGCTGTTAAGTATATTCTTTGAAATATGCTTCACTCACTGAATGTGAGTGATGTCCATCTAGTTTTTAAAATGTTCCTATCTGCAGTTTAAATTTTGATCATGCTTCAAATTGATGCATTATGAACAACTTGAACTTGTCCTGCAACAAGACACTTTAGTTTTATTTCTTATGTTTGATCTTCATCAGCTTGTAAATCAAAAAGAAATGCAATAATTAACTAGTGCAATTTGTAAAACGTTTTTATTCACACAGCAGAGTTTTGTTTTCACACACCTCACAGTCTGTATTAAAGTCGATTAAAATCTGATATATTTGACTATTCTCAGTGTCTCAGATCTGATACAGCTCACATTTGTCTTCCCTGTGTGACTCTCCATGACTCCAGAACTGTGAGCTAAGTTATGTGGTCTTGAAGATGTAATTGTAAAAGCAAATCTGCTTGGGCATTTTCCCCTCAAACGTCCATTACACATCATGTAGTTGCAGTCTGTGGAAAAGCACAGAGTCCAGGGTGGCTGTGATGGGATTTCACAAATGGCTGTTCTCTCAGTTGGTTGACAGATGTCAAGTTGTGGCCCCTGCAACTGAACCTGCTCTTTGGGAATCACATGTTTCAGGCTATGACGGTGATGCGATTGTGCAGAGAGGTCCACAGAGGGTTTGGCATCAAGAAGCTATATGCCTTCAGCTACTTTTTACCTCCTCCTGTAATGAAGCACTTTAACTTCATTATCCCTAATTGTACATGCGCAGATATTTCCCAGAAGGCACTCATGAACCTGCCCTCATCCCTTACCCGAGGTCCAAGTGTGCTTGTGGGCCTGGCTGCCCCTTAACAGCTGATCAGCTACATCTGAGTGTTGCTTCTGTGGCCTGACTTCACATGTGAGTAAGTTTGCTTGTCCATGCTCCCTCTCATGGTTTCATGTTTTTCATCTTTTTTTGGGAGGTGAGGGGGGTTTCTTTGACTAACTCTAATTAAAAGACCAGGGACCTTATGTGACTTGTTATCAAGGCTCATCTTGTTGAAAAATAGCATCTGCTGATCCTACCTCATCTTGCTGTCATTACTAGTAGCCTCACATACTGTCAGCGGAAGCATGTCTACTTCATACTTCTCCAGTTGAGCAGCAGATTGAATTTGAAAAGTGCAGAATTGTACTTGAATCAAGATCTAGAAACTGAAAAATTGGAGCTTGAGTGCAAATGCTTACAGCAAATTGAAAAGGGGAAATTGGCCCCTCTGATCAGGTTGCAACATACAGTTACTGGCCGCACATAGGAGGCTTATTCAGCTGAGAGTAAAACTTATTTATGTGTGAAAAATGCAGTACTGAAAACATGTGAACTTGTGCTGGAGGCATATCGCTAAAGGTTTTGTGGAATGTGTAAACATCCTGATCAAAGTCCTGCTGAATTTGGGGAAAACTTTACTCAAAGTGCCTTTGAACAAGGCTGCTCCTCGTGCATAGAACAAATTGGACCCAAATAAAGTTTTCAAAACACAATAAAACATCATATATCTGAATCAATCTTTCTATTTCAGGCAAACAGTTCACAAAATCCAGTTGCAAGATAAGTAATCAAAAATGTGGGAATATGTAAGTGCATCTAAGTGCAAAAACACCTCCGCCGACCTGCCTACTAGACAAAACACAGGGCATTTGGAAATAGGTTTGTGTGTTGGCTAATGTGTTATCTACCATTGACTGTGGTCGCATTGCTGGGCAGTGTTTGCAGTATTCAATTCAATTCAATTCAGTTCAATTCAATTCAATTCAATTCAATTTTATTTGTAAATTCAAACTCTCACTCTACACCACTCCTCCACTCCCTTTGCTGGCTTCCTGTAGCTGCTCGCATCCGCTTCAAAACTCTAGTGCTTGCGTTCCATGCTACAAGCATCAGCAGAGATTGTTGATAAAATTATACTGTCAACATTAATTATAGCATAATAATAATGGTGATGATTTGTATCATAGTAATAGCCTCGAAAACTGGATCTGGATCCTGCAACCTGCAAGATGAAGACACAGAGAGAGAGGAAAGGAAGAAAAGCTTCATTGGAAGCTGGTTCCACAGGATAGGAGGAGCCTGGTAACTGAAGGCTCTGTCTCCCATTCTAGTCTTACAGACTATGGGAACCACATGTAAGCCTGTATTTTGGGACCTAGGTGATCTGTTAGGGTGATAAGGTAAGACTAGGTCTTTCAGGTATGAAGGGGCCTGACCATTAAGTGCTTTTTTTTGCTCATTGATAAATATAGCTGTGTGTCATCTGCATAACAATGAAAGTGTATGTCATGCTTTATAATAATGTTCCCTAAAGGAAGCATATATAAGGTAAAAAGTATAGGCCCAAGCACTGAGCCCTGTGGAACTCCTCAATTAACTTTTGTTTGTAGTGAGGCTTTAGCATTAACATGAGCAAACTGGACTCTATCAGATAAGTATGATTTAAACCAGCAGAGGGCAGTACCTGTGATCCCAAGAGTCTGCATGGAGAATTGGATCCAGAGGGATCCAGGTGTGGATCCAGAGGGCTGCGTGGGTGGACAAAAAAACAAGTTTCTGACTCGACCAGAGTGTGAAACTGGTACAATTTCTTCAGGAAGGGGCAACTTCAATACAGTGCTGGATGGAGAGAGCAGGGGTGCAGCTCTGATGATCATGGGAGGAAGAGAAAGAAGTGGAGTGGAGTGGTTGTATTCATGGATTCTGGGGAGCCAGTGGGGAGCCCCAAAATATATGTACAATCACACAGCCCTTGGGTTCTTGCTACTGGTCCAAGAGGAGGTCCCTGGGGGAGGAGAGATAGGTGCTCAACGAAAGGGACCGTAAGCAGGAAACGGACAGGACAGCGTGAGGTTGCCTTAACCTTTGAGGGGTTAGTAGTAGGCAGAAGGGAGAGTTTCAGGTGGTTTTTGTAGGTGGATGATGGTGTTTAATGTGATGTGACTGTCCCAGTCATGTGAATTAGCATAAAGGTAATGGAGGACTAGGTCATCAATATGCACAGTGGCTCCCGGAAGAACCTTTAAAAACATCTATTTTGGCAGGTTCACCTTAGTAGCTGTGTCATGCCTGTCACACCATTCATTTACTCAGTTGCAGGAAGTCTGAGACCAAACAGATAAGTCGTTACTGGGGCAAATCCAATGAATATATTTGGTTTAGGTGCACAGGTTCAGTTTTGTAGTCAAGTATAGCAAGCGAAATGCGAAGAGTTGTTTCAGTTACATCTGTGTGTTGACCTTTTACAAAACTGACGTAGAGAATGGCTTTCAAGTGACACACATACTCGCATTTGATGATTGGAAGGTTCAGTTCAGATCCTAGGAGAGGGAAGGTTGAGACAGAGGAAGGGTTGAAGTGCTAGTAGAGAGGAGGAGCTAACCTCCTGCACTTCCCTTCCCCACCCGACAAAGTCCAGCTTTGTGGCTGAGGGTGGCGGAATTTGGCCTTGTCTACATTGAGGAGGTCTTTGAGGATTGCATCACAGTGGTCCACATCGTATCCCCTTTGGTGAATTTTCTTCTCGATGAGGCCAGCCACTATGTTCTGTAGGACGGAATTGGTCTCCTCACTGTTGTTCTGAGCAGTGCCAGCAGGGCTCTTCGGCGGGCTCATCTTCATTCAGTTAGGCTGCTGACACAGCAAGCTAAGTTTTCAAACCAACCCTGCCAGAGGGAGGTGCAGCTCCTTGTGTTGTGTCTCCCCTTGATTTTTGCAGGTGGTGAGTGGAGATGCTGATTGGCCAGGAGCTGATCAGGCCAGTTTTTTCCTTTGTCCTGACCCTCAATCAGACCATGCTGACCTGCATCATGACAGGTACCTTTGATTGGTGTCAAGTGTGAATTTTTGATATAACACTGTGAACAAAGAAACCATATTATTTAGTCCAGTCCTGGTAGGTTGGGGTGAATAGCCATTTTGCCTGTGAACCTTTTCCCTCCTGTTTTATGTTAGGGAGGCAGGTAAGATTCTTGTATTTTAATTATTTTGTGGATAGGTAAGTTAGTTTTCTTCTTCTTGACAGAGATTGTGTTTGTTATTTTGGCCTTGCTCACCCTGAAGTTAAACTACCATGTGTGGGAGAAAGGGGGGAGCACTTTTGTGTTACACTTTGACTAAACTATAAACCCCATCACATACATACCTCTTATAAACATGTCAAACTCATTACAAGATCAATATAGCCATAGTAGCAAGTATAGCTGCTAAAATTGCAAAACTTATAGTTCGGTTGAACCAGCTAAATCCTCCTATGGTGTCAGTTGATCTGTCGGTTTACTTCCTGTAGAGCCGGAGAAAGCCGAAGACAGCCAAGCCCGACACTGAACCGCTACGCAACGTAATAATAATAATAAACATAATTATAATGATAGTAGTGATGATAATAATAATGATAATGATAACAACAACAACAACAACAACACCCTAGAAGCAGCTCCTGACGGAGTCTGAGTAGAATAGAAAGAAGTAGAGTGGAGTGGTTGTATTTATGGATTTTATCCAGTGGGGGTTGTTGTCCAGCAGGTGCAGCCAATGTGGTATCAGGATTCTGCTTTTGGAATTTCACAGGTAGGTGATTAAGCATGAGTAGGACTCTTTCTTTGTCTGAAACTCTCACATGGCGTTTATGCTGTTGCCTGTTCAGTATACAGTGAAATGAAAGGCTCTTATTCATTGTAATTCTTTAATACTACAGCTCTTCTGGAGATTGCCGACTGCTCCTGTAAATCAAACAAATTGTGCTGAATTTGTCCACATGAGTAAGATGATGAGAATCCTTCGATTGGTGGGAAGGGACAGCAGGGTCGGAGGTTGCAGAGAATTGTCAACAATCAAGTAAGGGGCTGTCACACAGGCTGGCAACAAAATGTCAGGTGAGGGACCTGGGACGACATGTGTCACTTTGATTCCAGCACAGACGCCAGTGGTGCAAGTTCAGCGGCCAAAGTGGTCGCTACCAGACTCTCCTCTGTCCCCCCTAATCTGAAGAAAAACACTCATACCAGAGCCAGATGGACATAGCTGCAGGGGGAGAAGGACCCAGCTGACAGAAAATACGGATGTCTGTGTAAAACTAAGGGAATGGAACACTGATGGATTGCATCTGGTGAGAATACCCTCCACTTAAAAGACAGTGATACTGATGGTCTAACTTACTTATTAATGGTTGAGGATAGTCACATTGATCCAATAATCATAAAAGTTAAATTGTTTATTAAAATATGTGAAAAAAGGACCAACAACTCATTTGCATTCAATGTGGTTGGCCATAAAAAAAAAATAAATATTTACATGGTTAAAAATTCTTTACAATATTGTTAAATTATACAGACTATAAATACATTGTTAGTTCTGACTTTTAACCACTGGATACAAGATATCACTGAAAGTCCATTTTCAGTGTGTGTGTATGTGCGTGCGTATAGTTTAAACTTCAACCGCCCATGTTGAACTTGTGGAAATAGCTGTTGAACCTTGATTGGTTTGTCAAAGAACCACATCGGTCAATATTGTTTCCCCTGACCTCCGGTTTGTTATTTTACCTGTAATAGTCCATTGTCATGACCATAATATACCAGAGTGATGACCAAGTGTTGATTTCGCAGTGTCTGTTTATTTTACATGTGTGCTGGTGTAACAGATAGGAAAAGGAAACAAATCATTTTGGTATTTTATTTTATTATTATTCATTTCCCCAAAATCCATCACATTATGTGATTTTGTTTTTTACCTGCAATATGGATTATACAAATTGTTGTGGTTTTATTTTTTAATTTATTTATTTCCTTATTTTTTTACAAACCAGAGCTTTTATTTTGAAAGTCTGCGGATATGACATATGTAGCTCACTCCTCTGGTCAGTCTACACTTCTCCTGACTAAGAGCGGTATGTAGTTGAGTCTCCACGGTCAAAAAGTTATGTTGTGTGATTCACTGCATAAAGAGATGTGATCGTTTTTGGGAGATAGTGTTGCAATTTGGAGTCTACGCTGTTCCTGACTAAGAGAGGCATTTTGTGAAGAGTACTATCTCATGCACATCCATATTGTTTTATGTCACCATCATACAGGAATAAAACTTCAGTGAGAAACCACCCCTGTGTCCTGTGTTTTGGTGCACAGAACACAACGCAGTGTAGTCAGGGACTGCAGAGTGTTCCTGCTACATTGGTGCCGTGATCCGGATGTCATCTCCACGGATCATCACTCATGCAGCACACAGGAATCCGTGCAGTGTGAGCAGTTCTTGGAGATGATGGCGAGCCTCACCAGGTGGAGAGGTGATACATGTACCTGACAAAGTGGGCACAGTTAGGCTGGCTCAGGCAGTGACACTACTACTGCAGGTTACCCAGTAATGTCCCGATGTCACCTGGAAGCACGGTGGTGGTGGAACCCACTTCATCTAAGTGTGTCCCCGGAGGCATCAAGGTTGGAGTGGTCACACCTTTGTGGGCTGATGGTTGGACTCCAATGACAGTGACCAATGTCATCAAAAAGCCACTCACTGCAAGCTAGCAGATGTTTCTCCCTGCATTGCGGCTCAAGACTTTACATTGCTTCAAGGCTCCTGTTTAAAGAGAATGACACAGATAAGAAGACACGTGACTGACAAAACACTGTTCATAATACTGACCCGAGACAGAGATTGAAGAACCCCCGGCCTGGGGGATGTTGACATTGAGGGTTGCCAGGTGAGCCCCTATACCAAGAATCAGCTGGTGGAAATGCTGGAAAAATATCAAAACATAATCCAAATTGTGGCGATGACAAGGGCTTTGTGCATAGAATTCAGCTCACAGACGACACCCATTGCTTGAATCTAAGCCTTAGCTGTCTCTGCAGCACGTCACGTGTCTATCACTCTTTCGAATGTGAGATTAGGTTCTCTCAAGTGTCTGTCCTTCAAGCGCTGGTCGTTCAAACTGAACACAACACAACCTTATGTCTCATCATATCATTTGCTGAGGCACCACATTCTTCAGTCTTTATTTTCTGCCTCCGTTCTGTTACATACAGTACTTCTCAATTGAAATATTTTCTGCCATATGATGCGCCCAGAACTGATGTCTCTCAAACACTGTATTTTTCTTCGGCATACAGTATGCCCTGAAGGCATCCAGGATTCCACTTACCTTTTTCACCTACTTTATGCAGCAAAATAGTTACCTGGACTTTCTCATCCTTGCCCTCTGCACCACTTGTGGTCATTATATCAGGAAAAGCGCTGTTCCCATCGTCTCCAATTTTCTCCCAAATTGCCCATTTACACCAGTGGTGATGGTAGTTTAAACTGTTGCATCTTCAGTTAGCTAGCAGTTAGCTGTACCTGTTAGCTGTAGCTACTTTAGCACAGAAAACTCAGGTGTTTGTTCCTCTAGGCAAGATGACGAATTGGAACGACTTCTGACACCATGTAATAGTCCGTTGTCATGACCATAATATACCAGTCAGGCATGGACTGGCCATCGGGCATACCAGGAGCCCGCGGCGGTAATTGAGACATGAAAAGCGGCCCATTGGTTGAATTTCTTGAAGAACGTTGAGCTAGTCCAATGAAAGCTCTCAGCCCTCCCTCCTCACCCCCTCCTTCTTTCCCAGGCATGGATGTATTATAATAACTGGATAGAGCCAATTTTGTCATGGTGGCCACTACCGGTACTGCAACAAAAAATACTCACGGGCCCAAAAAGCAATTTTGCCATTGAGCACAATAGTAAAAGAGACGCCTGTAAAAGTGTCCACCTGGAGACATGGACCCAGGCATGTATAGATCTTTATATTCTATATTTTTAATTCATGGAGTTTCACATTTGTAAAACCTGCCTAAAGGCCATAAAAAGCCTAGAAAACTCTTATTTCCCAGAGTGACGTCACAGCTGTGTACGAGCACAACAAAGTGCGGTCATGTGACGTCTCAGGAACGGCTACTGTCAGGGAACTGTACCAAAACTTTACGAGAAATGTGAATAAATTAAGGCAATGATGGGTTTTCTTTTACATTTTTTAAAATATAATGACAAAGCAGGTTTGAGTTATTTATTCGTCACTCATTAGCATTTATTTTCAAACTTATTATCGATGTATTAAAGATTGATTCCCGGTTGGAACAAGGGCCTTTCTGCATGGAGTTTGCATGTTCTCCCCGTGTGTGCGTGGGTTCTCTCCGGGTTCTCCGGCTTCCTCCCACAGTCCAAAAACATGCAATGTGGGGATTAGGTGAATTGGACACTCTAAATTGACCATAGGAGTGAGTGTGAGAGTGAATGGTTGTTTGTCTCTAGCTGTGTGTGGCCCTGCGATGGACTGGCGAACTGTCCAGGGTGTACCCCACCTATCGCCCAATGTAGCTGAGATTGGCACAGCACCCCCCGCGACCCTCTGGTGGAGGATAAAGGGGTTAGATGATGACTGATGACTGACAAAGCATAGCAATGAGACCAAAATCATATTCATGGTTAATATTCAATGGAATTGTTTTTTTTTATCATCATAAAAGTACTTAATGTTTTCTTTATTTTCTTGAGCAACATTTTGTGTTTTACAACATTTTTATTATTATCATACAGTTTATCAGTGTATGGAAGAAAACAACATAATTCCTGTAACAACACATATAAACTAATATTCACAGTCAATTAAATTGATCATTTTAACCTGTAATGACGTCATTATACTTTTCACTTTACTGCATTCACTATCGTTGGGTTTACATTCATTTACAAATCTATGGTTTAAAGACCGAAGCTAACGTGACCGAAGCTAACGTATTCATGAAGTCCGCTTGCACACGTCAGTAGCGTACTCCCATCGTGCCTTTCACTGTTTATGGACGCGCTGAGCAATAATTAAACGTGGAAGTCAGAAACTTTTTTGGCATATGCGCTGGCTGGGAAACTCCATAGGAATGAGCGGAGCCAAAGGGGCAGAGCTCTATCCAGTTCTTATAATACATCCATGTTCCCAGGTAATCAAATTTTGCTATTTGAGTTACAGCGTAACAGCGTGATTCTGACTTGAATATATCCCAAGTAGGACACAGGTTGTCTATCAGCCTCTTCATCTTCTAAAAGGTTATATAGTGGTTTGATCTGCTGCTCAGACAGGTATTGGTCATTGAAGGACGATTGACCTAAATGCAAATATGATGGGTCAACATGATGTATTTGCGTTACTGTTACTTAATTACCAGGGGTCAGTCCAACTAGATTTGTAAGGGTAAATGTAACATACTAATGTAATTTTGTCATGCCATTTAAACTTGTATGATATGATTATGAGTTACTTAATTTAATAGGGTAGTTACAAATACTTTTTAAAATAGTACAGTACATGAATTAATTGTGCTGAGCCAACAAAACAAAGTTAGGTTGAAGTGGTTTAGCCTAAGAGATTACCTTTATCATGTGAAAATGAACACAGTAGTAATTATTCAGAAAATAAATCATTAACATACATATTCAGCAATTTAAACATAAATGTCAACCTATATACCCCCAGCTGGTGTCAAGTTTGGACAAGAAAAACACGAAGACTGACTTCCTGTTGCTGTGAAAATACAACATACAGCCTAAAACCGCAGTGTCCAATAGTCTGTGCATTATGTCCTGTCTGTAATGTGACGGCCTCCTGCCTGTGGATGTGTGTATGCGTGTATGGTGGCCTCTGCTTTGTCAAGCTGCAGGTGATGAGCTGGTGGGCGTGGCCAATTCCCAAACCTGTGTTAAGCTGGTCCTTCCTCCTGCCTCTGTCTGTTCCTGACATCGCCTGGCTCCGGAGGGAGAGCGGTGTGCCGCTCCGCCGCAGCCCCTCGTTTTCTATGGTGTTCTCTTTGTTTGCTTTGCTGTCATTTTGGTCCCTTGTGTTAGGGAAATAAATGATCATTTTGTTACTTTTACCTGCGCAGTTCCTTTTATTTGTCCGACCATGAGCCGGGTCGTGACAAATGTGGGGGCTCGTCTCGTTGTCCGTGTGCGCTAGTAAGCCAGAGTTGTGAATGAACTCACGGGAGTTTGTGAATGGAACCGTTTTGGCGGCGTTACTATTGAGTGGCGTGGGAACCCGGAAGTCGCGAGGGCTTGTGTGTGTGGTTTGTACGCCACGGTTTAGCTGTGAACTGCGAAGGTAAATTTTGGGCCATGGTTGTGTTGTTTCTCTGGGTCACTTGGCTTTTGTTGCTGCTTAAAGATAATTGTTTTGTCCGGGCATCCTGATCAGTTAGCCGCCGGGTGAGCAGATCTCGCCACTTTATTATTTTGCCTTTTTTGTTTTGGTCGGTAACCCTGAGGAGGGAGTGCGCTGGCTTTGGGTTGTTGCAGCTGGCCAGTCTCGGTCAGATGTAATTTCCTGCGGTTGGTGTCACTTCGAGCTCGGCAAGCCGACGAAGACTACATGAGGTTTTGTAAGTATTGTGGTAGGTAGTTAGGGGTTGGGGTGTCTCGGCTTGTGTTTTTTCGTAGCTCCTTGTTTGGGAGTTACCTGGTAAGTAGCAGCAAAAGTAAGTGTCCTGGAGTTTTGTATTACTGTGTGTAGATTATGGCGGATGTGGCGTTTTTTGTTCAGGCTCCGTCGGAGGAGTTGCTGGATAAGTGCACGCGGGAACAATTGTTTAAAATAGCGGAGCATTATCGTATCGATATCCCAGATAGAAGAGTGAAAGACGCGACAATTCAGAATGTTTTGTTTCCTGCATTATGCGAGTTGGGTATATTGTCGGGTGCTGCGCGTCCTCCCCAGGCCAGGGTGGAGAGTTTGGCTCCACTGGCTGCGGGCGCGAGTGACCTCACGTTTGAGCAGCAGAAAGAGTTACTGTTGTTGCAGTTGGAGCATGCTAACCCTGGATTTCCACTGGACGCGGAACGGCCGCGGAACGGTAGCAGTTGCAAATAGCTTCCATTCTAATCAATGTGAGCATTCCCACCGACACAGAAGTCCGACACAGTATCAAAGTAAAACACTTCCGCCCCCCTTTCAAAATAAAACACAATACGTTTATTAACTATGTTATTACATTGTCAATACTGCACAGACAATCAGGACATAATGAAACTACATAAAACGAGGCAACTAGAGAAACTGACTAGCAAACTTCCACATGGTAGAAGCACAATATCGAAAATAGATGGCCAGATCAACAGTTGGATCTCGCGTCCGTTCGAGATTATCGCGCGATCTTCCGTGAATACCGCTGGCTCCCAAGGCTCCGCGCTGCTGCCGTAACGCGCCCGGTGGGGATTGACGTTTGGGAGAGGACGAAGCAGAACCGCGCCGCGGCCGTTCCGCGTCCAGTGGAAATCCAGGGTAAGACGTTGAAGTCAGTTGAAATAGAGAAGCAGATTGCAGTGGAAAAACTCCGCTACCAGACGGAGCAAGCGAAGCTGTCGGTAGAGCAGTCTCGGCTGGAGTTGCTGAGGGCTGGATTTTCGGGTGGAGCCGCCTCGGGAGCGCAGGAGAGTTCCTCCGTTCGTCCCGGGGGCGGAGGTGAGTGTTTTGATGTGCTTGGAAATCTGCGGTTACTTCCGAAGTTTAATGAGCGGGATCCAGAGTCGTTTTTTTCTTTGTTTGAACGTGTGGCTGAGTCACGGAAGTGGCCTGAGTCAGCCCGCACGGTGATGCTCCAGTGCGCACTGACTGGCCGTGCGCAGGAGGCTTATTCTGCTCTGTCGGTGGCTGATGGCCAAGATTATGAGTGTGTAAAGTCTGCCGTATTGAAAGTGTACGAGCTCGTGCCGGAGGCTTATTGTCAGCGCTTTCGTTCATGGAAGAGAGTGGAGAAGCAGACGCACCTCGAGTTTGCTCGTGACCTGACGGGTCATTTTGCGCGTTGGTGTGCCGCGTTAAAAGTGGAGACGTTTGAGGATTTGTCCGAGTTAATTGTGTTGGAGCAGTTCAAAAATTCCATACCTGAAAACATTGCACAACACATTAACGATCTCAAGGTAAGACGTGTGTCTGAAGCTGCTTCAGTGGCAGATGACTATGTGTTGACGCATAAACGCTCTTTTGGTGAGTGGTGCGCGCATAGTGGCAGCCGTGGTGGACCGTTTGCAGAGCGTGCTGAGGCAGCTCTGGGGAGTTATGTTGGTCGTTCAGGTAAATCCGACGCCAAGGAACGTAACTCGAGGGGTTTTGAAAAAACCTGCAGTTATTGTCATAAAAGAGGTCATTTCAGAGCTGATTGTTACGCACTTAAACCCAGGGTTCCCCAGGGGGGGTCCCATGGCGCAGCCAAAAGGTGCTTGCTGCGCTGTCTCGCACACCAGCGGTGAGTGAGGTGGGTGTGCCAGCTCGGGGTGAATCCGTGTCTGTGGGGTTGGCGTCTTTTCTGCCGTTCATTTCTGGTGGCCATGTTTCTCTGGTGGGGGGCAGGTTGAAGGTGCCAGTTAATATACTGCGCGACACAGCGGCCTTTGATTCCTTCATTCAGGCTTCTGTGCTGCCTTTTTCCTGATGAGGATGAAATAAGTTTCCCCGAAGTGTTCACAGCGTGTGCGGTGACGCGGTCTATGTCCCAACATTCTCCACCAGAGCCGCCTGAGTGTGGCGTGGGTGATGGTGAGGCAGTAGATGGGTTGTGTTTCTCCCTGTCTGATGTTTCCCTTTCAGTTACGCAGGAAGAGTTGGAGAGTGAGCAGCGAGCCGATGCGTCCCTGAAGGGACTGTTTGACATGGTGTTGCCTGCGTCGGAGGTAAAGAACGACTCTCACTGTTACTTTCTGTTGAAGGGGTTGCTCATGAGAAAATGGGTGCCTCACGGGGACGATTTTGTAGGGGATCCCGTCCTCCAGATTGTCCTGCCTTCGAAGCTCCGGGAGACGGTGCTTCGCCGGGCCCATGATGACTCGGGTCACTGGGGGGTGAGAAAAACATACAACCGAGTGCTGAAACATTTTTTTTGGCCTAAATTAAAGAGGGATGTGTCTGAGTATGTGAAAACCTGTCATACCTATCAACTTGCGGGGAAGCCAAATCAGGTGATTAAACCAGCTCCTCTGTTTCCGATTTCGGCTGTGGGTCAGCCATTTGAACACCTTATTATAGACTGTGTGGGTCCGTTGCCACGTTCCAAGTCGGGTGCTGTTTATTTGCTTACCGTCATGTGTCAAACCACCCGTTATCCGGCAGCGCATCCTTTACGCACGATCACAGCGCGTTCTGTGGTGCGCGCCCTGACACAGTTCATTGCTATATTCGGTATCCCGAAGGTGATTCAAACTGACCGCGGATCAAACTTCACCTCTCACCTGTTTTCACAAGTTTTGAAACAGTTGGGGGTTAAACACAATAAAGCATCGGCATATCACGCTCAGAGTCAGGGGGCCCTGGAACGTTTTCACCAGTCTCTGAAGTCGTTGTTACGTACATATTGTGTGAAACTGGACGGAGACTGGGAGGAGGGGTTGCCCTGGTTACTGTTAGCGGCGAGGGAGGTGTCCCAAGAGAGCACAGGGTTCAGTCCCAACGATTTGGTGTTTGGGCACACTGTGCGCGGCCCTCTGGATCTTTTGTGCGAGCAATGGAAGGATGCTGTTCCACCAGAAAATGTACTTGATTATGTAAATGGGTTCCGTCATAGGTTGTATGCTGCAGGGGTATTGGCAAAGAAAAACTTGGGTACTGCACAGAGTAAGATGAAGAGACTGTATGACCGGAGGGTTGAGAAGCGTGTGTTCAGTGAGGGGGACCGGGTCTTGGCGTTACTTCCCATCATTACTTCTCCATTTCAGGCGAAGTATGGAGGTCCCTATGAAATAAAGAAAAAAACGTCTGAACATAACTACATCATTGCTACGCCTGATCGTAGACGGAGTGTCCAGATGTGTCATGTCAACTTATTGAAACCTTACTATGAACGTGTCCCTCCAGGTGAAGCTGTCTCCGCCTCCTCTGTTCCTGCGCGGCCTGTGTGTTCTGTGAGTAGAGTGTCTGTGGTTTACCCTCCACAGTCAGTGCCTGCCGGGGTGGAGGATGGTCTGCCCGACGCTGATGCTGGTGTGCAGCAAGGTCGGTTAAAAAACTCTGAGTCCTTGAACAAATTACATCTTCTGTTGGGCCATCTGTCTGAGTCACAACAAGCCGACCTAGTTGAAGTGATAAGTTCCTTCCCATCTCTGTTTGGTGACACTCCTACTCAAACAAATGTAATTGAACATGATATAGATGTAGGTGATGCACTCCCAATTCGCCAAAGGTTTTACCGCGTTAGTCCTGAAAAACGTGTGTCCCTTGATGCGGAAGTGAAGTATATGTTGGATAATTGTATTGCTGTTCCCTCCTTTTCCAGTTGGGCATCTCCCTGCATTTTAGTGCCGAAGCCAGACAAAACATTCAGGTTCTGCACTGATTTTCGCAAGCTAAATGCGGTAACGAAACCAGATTCTTTCCCGCTGCCTCGTATGGAGGATTGCGTTGACCAAGTGGGCCACGCCGCATTTGTGAGTAAATTTGACCTGTTGAAAGGATATTGGCAGGTTCCGTTGTCCGAGCGTGCACGTGACCTGTCTGCAGTTATTACACCAAATGGTCTCTTCTCGTATAATGTTATGCCTTTTGGTTTAAGAAACGCTCCTGCCACGTTCCAGAGGCTCATGACCAGAGTCTTGGGGGACTTAGAGGGGTGCACTGTGTATTTGGACGACGTGGTGGTGGTTTCAGACTCGTGGCCGTCTCATGTGGAGCATGTCCGTGCGTTGTTCCTGCGCTTGGCTGAGGCGCGCCTGACCATCAACCTCGCCAAGTGCGAATTTGCACGGGCCACGGTGACGTACCTGGGCCGGGTTGTGGGTCAGGGTAAAGTCCGTCCCGTTGCAGAGAAAATAAGAGCTGTCCAGTTCTATCCTCCGCCCACTACCAAGAAGGAACTGATGAGGTTCCTGGGTTTGGTGGGGTATTACAGGGGGTTTTGCCGTAATTTCTCAGAAGTCGTTGCACCATTAACTGATCTACTTAAAATGCGTGTCCCATTTGTGTGGTCTCCTCTCTGTCAGCAGGTGTTTGAGAGGATAAAGTCTCTGCTGTGTGAAGCACCGGTCCTGGCCGTTCCGAGGTTTGACCGACCTTTTGCGCTTCAAGTCGACGCTAGTCACATCGGAGTAGGTGGCGTTTTGTTGCAAGCCGATGAGTTGGGTTTGGAAAAACCAGTCTGTTTCTTTTCCAAGAAATTTAACTCATATCAATTGAACTATTCAACGATTGAAAAGGAGGCACTGGCCTTAGTTTGGGCTCTGAGAAACTTTGAAGTGTACTTGGGCTCTGGAGCGGTACCCGTAGTGGTGTACACTGACCACAACCCACTTTTGTTTTTGAACTCGCTGCAATGTCCTAACCAGCGTCTGATACGTTGGTCGTTATTTCTACAGTCACATTGGCTTGATATTAGACACATAAAGGGTGCGGAAAACGTCGTAGCCGACGCACTGTCTCGCGTTCCTCAGGATTGAGGTTTGAGCTAAGACTTTATTGCTGTTATGATGTTGTCCTGTTGCTCTCCTGTTCCCTCTTCTGTCATCCTTCCCTCTGAAATTGCTGAAGTAAAACTTCAAAGTAAATAAAAGGTATATATTTTTAAAAAATTTTAAAGTAAGAAGCCTATATATTTGCAAAGTAAAAAAAAAAAAAAAAAAAAAAAAAAAGAAAAAATTGGTTTTGGTTTAATAATGAGGGAGCCATTGTCGAGTTCGGGGTTGGGCCCCGTTTTTCAGGGAGGGGGGTGTGACGGCCTCCTGCCTGTGGATGTGTGTATGCGTGTATGGTGGCCTCTGCTTTGTCAAGCTGCAGGTGATGAGCTGGTGGGCGTGGCCAATTCCCAAACCTGTGTTAAGCTGGTCCTTCCTCCTGCCTCTGTCTGTTCCTGACATCGCCTGGCTCCGGAGGGAGAGCGGTGTGCCGCTCCGCCGCAGCCCCTCGTTTTCTATGGTGTTCTCTTTGTTTGCTTTGCTGTCATTTTGGTCCCCTGTGTTAGGGAAATAAATTATCATTTTGTTACTTTTACCTGCGCAGTTCCTTTTATTTGTCCGACCATGAGCCGGGTCGTGACAGTAAACAAAAATAGAAAGACAGATGGACAAGCAAAAATCACAACCGCTGAGTTAAGAAATTGGAGCCCACTCAAAGCTGGTTACAAAGTTATATGCAGAAAGTGGTCCTGGCAACTGAGTGCAAAAAAATGTTTGAGAACAAACTGAAAATACTGCATTGTGCACACTTACATCTCAAGTGTCAAACAAAGTAGTTTTCTTTTGAAAAGAACACTTTTCTTTTTTTTACCTTATGTTTGTTTCAAGAAACATTTCAAAACATTTTACTTTGTAACCCCAAAATAGTTGGAAGTATTAAAACACAAACACAGCTTGCCATTTTAGTAAATACAATAAATACTCAAATGGCTTCAACTACTTTCCCATAAGAGTAACCCCTACCTGTAGTTTACTCTATTGAGGATGACTAACACACAAGTAGAGTTTTCATTGTTTGATTTTTTTTTTGAGAGTCTGTATCCATCAAGCTCCATAATGATCTTCTGCAAAGCTTCAACTTCAACTTCAAAGCCAACTGGACTATCTGAAGCTGGACTTAACCACCAAAAGGGAAACAAGAAACTGCTGCGTCCTCATTTTCACGGAGACGTGGCTAAACTCATCTGTCCCTGAAGCAGCCATTAGCCTGGACGGGCTAACAACATTCAGAGCCGACAGGAGTCACGTTCTCACAGGTAAAACCCGAGGGGGTGGAATCTGCTTCTACACTAATAACAGCTGGTGCAACAACGCTACCCTGGTCTCCAGCCATTGCTCTGTGGACATTGAGTTTGTGATTGTGAGATGCAGACCCTTCTACCTGCCCAGGGAATTCACCACCGTCACCATTGTTGCTGTGTATATTCCACCCAGCACTATGCACTGATTGGGACATGTTCAGAGAGGCTGCAACAGTCAATGAACATACATATGTGGAGGAGTATGCTGCATCTGTGACCGACTACATCCAGTGGTGCATGGAAGAGGTCACAGTAGAAAAGACAATAGTCACACGGGCCAAGTTTGCGTACCAACCTAACCGCTCCACTGAGGACGCCATCTCCACTGCTCTCCATCTGAGCCCGGAGCACCTGGAGGACAAGAACACCCACGTGTGGATGCTGTTTCTGGACTTCAGCTCAGCATTCAAAACGATCATCCCCCAGGATCTGGTACACAAATTGGGCCCCCTGGGTCCCAACACCCCCCTGTGCAACTGGCTGCTGGACTTCCTCACCGACAGAACCCAGTCTGTCCGTGTGGGTAACAATACCTCAAGTGTCATCTCCCTGAGCACCAGTTCCCCACAGGGCTGCATCCTGAGTCCCCTGCTGTTCACCCTGATGACCCACGACTGTCGTCCCAGGTACAACACCAACCACATCCTGAAATATGCGGACGACACAACAGTTGTGGGCCTCATTCAGGACAACAACGAACTGGCCTACAGAGAGGAAGTGCGACATCTGGTGGACTGGTGCAGGGTGAACAACCTGCTCCTGAATGTTGACAAGCAAAAGAGATCATCGTCGACTTCAGAAGATCCCGACCCAGCCATACACCACTCCTCATCAATGGCACAACGGTGGAGGTCGTCAGCAGTACCAGGTTCCTGGGGGTTCACATCACAGACAACCTCAGCTGGACACTTCACACCACCTCCCTAGTGAAGAAAGCCCAGCAGCGCCTACACTTCCTGCGACAGATGAGAGGGTGTCTCTCCCCGCTCCCATCCTCTCCACCTTCTACAGAGGGACCATCGAGAGCCTGCTGACCAGTGGCATCTCTGTCTGGTCTGGGAGCTGCAAGGCCTCCGACTGGAAGTCTCTGCAGAGGGTGGTGAGAACAGCGGAGAAGATCATTGGGACTCCACTCCCACCCATCAAGGACATTGCACACAGGCGCTGCCTAACCAGGGCTCACTAGATCCTCACAGACCTCACCCAACCCCACCATGGACTAATCTCTCTGCTGACATCTGGCAGGAGGTTCCACAGCATCCACTCAAGAACAGTTACTCTGCTGGCCATCAGACTGTTAAATTCCAAATAACAATTTGTTAACTGGTTTGAAGACACTGCCCTGGTGGGGCAGAGCACACTGACTCCGTCTGTTAAAAAAAACACTAGTATGATTGACCCCCAGACACAATCTGTGCAATATTTAACTGTTTTTTTTCTTTCTTTTTCATATTGCTGCTACAGTTTTCATTCCTGTTTTTCTTTTGCACTACTTTTATATATATGTATTACATAAAACACTTACTTATATCTTTTTTATTTATCATAGTTAGGATGAAGAGTTGGATACATGTATAGACATTTACAGTAAGATAAAAGACATTTTGCATCAAAACTCATAAGTGACAAAATTCAATGCTATATGTTGGTTTCTTATCTGCTGCCAAGCAACGAAATTTCGTTGCCAGTTTTCACTGCTGTGTTTTCTGTGCAATGACAATTAAAGGAAGTCTAAGTCTAAGTCTTCAAAGGTGTATCTCGGTTCTGGCGGGTAGCTGAGGTCAAGAGCATATACAAGCGCAAACAACATCACCACAGCAAGTGGTATGTTTCCCAACTCATCCAGAAGCTGCAGCAGCAAAGCTTTCACCATCTGTGTTTTTCACAGAAATATGGGATAAAAAAAGATAACATTTTAATCAACAGATAGAGAAGATTTCACAAACAATTGAATGAAGACTTTCTTTCAAATTTAACAATCTTTATTGACCATTTTTATGATATATGAACTCACAATATCCATGGGGGCATTGGTTTTATGTCCAAGCAAGACATTTAATCATAGAAATATGTCAAACGAAAGCATGTGGTCCCAGGAAACAGTAACTACCACTGTAAAATCAGTGGACATTGTCACATCTGCCCAAGGTTCATATTTTATCAGATCCTTCTTCAAAAAAGTACATTACCCCCCTCTCCATCTAGTTTTATTTCTCCCAATCCCTCTGACATTTCCTCTTTAAATTTCATCAATCAGCAACCTCTTCAAACTCATTGTCTGAGTACACTTTGTATTTAACAATGTCTTCAGCTATAAACTGTCAACAGCAGTTTTAAGTCTCATGTCTGGATTCAATAAAGGTCCGCTTTCTTTGAATGCAGCATTGGCTCTGTCCAGCTGCAGCTCACAATCATATGGGAATCAAGGAACAAAAAAAACAACAGGCCATCCAGAGAGATCCAGATCTTGAAGGGATGGACTCAGGAGAAGACAAAATGTCCGTATCACACAAGCTACCAGATGAAAGTGATGACTCATTACCAGACCCTGATGTGGCAGGAGTGGAGTAGGGTGGAGGGGGTGAACCACCAGGCAGGGCAGAGGCAGCTGAATCAAGGACAAGCTTTAAGGTACTTTTGTCCTGGATCTCTGACATTGAAGTCAAGTTGGTAAATTCATTGCCAAACTCTGCATCCATAAATTGCAGCCTGAAGTGGTCCTCTACCCCACACTGCCTCTTTATGTGCTGAACAAGTTCACCAACAGTCTCTGGAATCCCATCTTGCAGGCTAAGTATCTGGGGATACTTTTCCTCAAGGATGATTCTGATTCTTTCACTGGAGCAGCCATTTCACAATAATCTGTGAATAAAAACACACATATAACATAAAAATATATTTGTACAAGAGTACATCTTATCTAACGTTGAGAGACTTATTTTCATTGGTTATCCTAAAGATTCATTATTGTACATGAAATTTCTGTAAAAAAAAAAAATCGAAATATGTTGGTTAATATAAACAAAAAGACTTCAAGGATATAAGATACTGTAAGGTTAGTTTTTCCGACGTCATTAAGACCTTGTTCATGATATTTTTCCAATAATTACACAAAGGACAACTAAATGTTTTCAATTCCAGTAGCTCCTGAAGTCCTATAGTCTTAAATGTTTAAGTAGATCATATCGAAAAAAGACACACAACACTCCTTGCACCACATATCAGTAACAGAACAGTAAAATCAAGCATATCTGGGCATAATATTTAACATTTTTCATTTCCTATCTCCCCCTTTTCACCTTACTTGATCTTAAACAGCCTGTCACTTTATTTATCTATACACTTAAGTATTTAAATCATGGTCAATCATCGCCAAGGTGCCGGGATGGCGTAGTTTTGTAAATGAGTCCGCATGGTGACAGTCGGATATATTAATCCACTCTAATAAAACGCCCAGTAATGAAAAAATCATTGTGAGCTTCACCGTTCACGGGTTATTCCGACTGAGGCAGCTTTGCAGTATGAAATAGTCTGGTTATTGTCCAAACACAAATAAAATCCACCCACAAATACTCTCATACTTGGCCGTGAGCCTCACCTTCCTCAGGGATTCAAGCACTGCTCCCACTTGCTGCATATGCTACTCCCAGGTCTCACTATGAATGATGATATCATCCAAGTAGGCCGCAGCATAGTGAGGTTGCACATCCGGTCCATGAGGCACTGAAATGTAGCTGGGGCCCCAAACAACCCGAATGGAAGTGTGACTAATTGGTACAAACCATACGGAGTGGAGAAGGTGTCTTTTTCCTGGACTCTAGTGACAAGGCAATCTGCCAGTAGCCCTTGGTCAAATCCAGTGTCGAAATCCACGTCTGCTCTCTGGCCCGGTGAGAGATGGTCGTCAACGGGGACCGGCGCTGACTGGTTCGAATTAGTCACCTCCGATCCCAACTCATCTCTCTCGATCACTGTGGTAGCCGGAGAAACAGCCGCCACCTCCCTCCAGGCCTTGAGGAGGTTGAGGTGGTAAATCTGTGTTGCACCGCCCCTGTCCGAACGCACAACCTCATAGTCAACATCCCCCACTCGCCGTGTAACCACAAAGGGCCCTTGCCACTTGGCGAGAAATTAAGAGCTAGACAATGGTAGCAATACAAGTACTTTATTTCCCGGCAAAAATTGTCTAAGTTTTGCCCCTGTTGTACAGACGCCGTTGACGTTCCTGTGCCTGGAGCAAATTATCCCGTGATAACTGACCCAGTGAATGGAGTTTTGCTCGCAGGTCCAGGACATACTGTACCTTGTTTTTGCTGGTGCTTGGACCCGCCTCCCAGGTTTCCTTAACCAGGTCTAAAATCCCGTGGAGGCCTGGGGAACCTCTCGCACTGCAAACAACAGAGCGTACTCAAACTTACAAGTCCACTAGGACTAACACAAAGCAATATCCCTGTGCACTCCGGTCTAATGGCCCGATGAGGTCCATCGCAATTCTATCAAAAGGGACCTCATTTAGTGGTAATGGGTGCAACAGCGCTTTTGGGGTGGCCCGTGTTTTATCATATCCCAGGTGACCCGCTATGGGGTTGTGATGAGCCCAACTGGGTGAGCTCTTCCCCGGTCCGAGCGTCATAACCCCCCCGGCAGCGTCGGGATGCGGCACCTCTAAGCACTAAGCACAGCACACCACTTTGTGCCCAAGATTAGAGGGTGCGTGAGGCGAGTACTAACTCCAGCCTTGACTCTATGTTTTTTCCCTTTAAAATAAATTTCCAGAGCCACCACTGGATAATTATGACACTGGAGGGCCCCATGCAATAATTTCACAGCCCACATTCGCTTTCCTCTTCAGCCACAGCCAGTGGCTACTTCTTTCAGCAACACTGGCGAGCTCCTTGATGGTCCTCCGTTGGGCCTTTCCTCTGATTCCCACTTCCTTCAGTAGCATTGTGGTGGAGCTGGCTACAAAGCCCCTGCAGCCCATCTCCACTGGACACACCTTTACGTTCCAGGTTGGCATACGGCAGCTTTTTCTTTCAAAAGCTTCATCAATGGCTTCCTCCCAAGGGACTATCAGCTCAATGATGAAGATGCGTTGATTTGGACCAGAGAACCAGGTCTTGGTGTAGGTTGTTTGGTACAATTTTGGGTTGTCTACTTTCATTTTCCAATCCCAGACTGTATCCAGTGGGCTTTGAGTGTGGTGGTGATGGGTTGGTAAGTTGTTTCTCCCCTTCCTGCATGAAGGAAGTGAACCATGGGAAGTTTGGCCAGGCTTTTGGAGGTATGGCATTGGTGACTACCCTCTTGCTCTCAAGTTCAGCAGCCAAGCACTTCAGTGCTTTATTGTGGAGCAAGGTATACCTTCCTTGAGTTAGGCTGGTCTTACAGCCCACCAGGATGTGTTTGAGATTTGCTGGTGCAGCACACTGGAGACAAGCTGGATCCTCTCCAAACCAAAGATGTAGGTTGGTTGGAGAGGGCAGGCAACAAAAAAAAAAAGGGGAAAAACCTAATCAGGGCTGAGGCCAAAGTGGTGAGATGAAGATTAGTGCAGGGGAGGGACCACCAAAGAAAAACAACAATATCACCGGGCACACGTGACAGACAGAAAACCCACTCCCAGGGACACAGCAACAAGGAATGGGAGGACGCCATCACCAGGTCACCAGCCACCACCGTCCTACAAGAACTGAAAAGGGAGGAGAAATTACAAATTAGTTGGGTTGCACACACTCGAAAAAGAAAAGAAAGAAAATTCAGAGCCTAACAAAACTATAAGAATGGGCAGGTCACAGGCTTAAACAAACAATATATCAACTAATAACTGCCCAATATAACACGAGAAAATGAAAGAAAACAAAATAAAACTCAATTAACTAATTTACAAAACAATTCCCTGAATTACTAGATTAACAAAATGGAATTACACAATCAAAATCCAGGTTCAACCCAGACACATTAACTAAAAGTAATAGGTTGGGACTCGCACTTTCACACAGTCACACATTCACACACTTATTCACTCAGCATAAGGGGGACCAATACCCGGTAAAAAAGCAGTCCAGCCCGGCAGCAGCAGATACGAACAGCAAACACAGTGAAAACAAAGCAGCCCAATGAGGTGGTTACAGTAACACCAAATCATACATAAAATAAAGTACACAAATACACAAAAATGAAAGTGGTTGCATTTTATAATATACCTACACAGCAGCAACAGACACTCACGAGAGGAGGAAGATAAAAAGGGCCCAGGCAGCCAGAGCAGCGCACACAGGGAGCACGGAGCAGGACACAAACAGTCGCCCTACAACACAACACAAATGCCTTGAGCATAATGACCAAACAAAACGACAAGCGAGGTGAAGCAGCGTGCGGCCATACCTGTCGGGAACGCAACCTCACACCGGAAGTGACACAGGGAGTGATGGGAGCATGGGAGGAAGAACCAGTGGGCGGACTATGGCTTTTCTACCGGCTCACCTCAATGATTAGCAGAAATGAGGAACGACCATAGCAACCAATGTAAACAAAAAGAGTGAGGGACAAAACGCTCATATTGCTACACACACACACACACACACACACCTGCCTAGATCAACTGATTATTGACACTGATGTCTTTTTTTCCTCATTTCTGTAAATGAATAATTGTTTTTGCACTGGACCTCGTCTTCTCTGAGCTGGGCTGTAACATTGGACAAGTGGAAAACCAAAGCTGTCACTGAAGCTGCGCTCGGAGCCACAAAGTACCTCCACTCCAAACATTGAATATCAGCCCTCAGGTGCATTTACACCTGTACTTACATCATGTGGTCCGATAACACAAAACACTTTATCATGACAATAATGTTGTTTTCTCTCCCTCTGTCATAATATTATCCTCATCCATCCATCCCTCCTCTATGGCTTATCCTTTTCTGAGGGTCACATGACGAGTTGAAACCAATCTTTCGGCAAGACGCATAATTTCACACCCTTAACGAGATGGTGATGATGATTGTTATTATTTGTAGTAGTAGTAATGAAAAACCATACCAAACCATGTAGAGTCAAACCATGCCATAAGATACTGCACCAAACCCTGTCTCTTCCAGGCCTCTGATAGAGGACTCGAGCTAAGATTATGAAGTGTAACTAAACTCCTAAACAACTTTTGAAATCCAATCCGATTTCAGTTATGCATACTGTGTTAAAAATATGTAAATGTACTGCAGTGATGATACATTAGAATGAAACGTAGTATTATATTGTCATATTAAGCTCTTATTCAGTTGGAAATTGCAGTAGAAATAAAACGTTATTACAATAATATTTTAATGTGCTGTAATGTAAAGTGGTACATTGTGCATTCTTAATTGCGATTTCTCAATTGTTTTGTATGGAACATACAGTATTTTGTAAAACAAAATGATGTTAATTATTTACATGTCTACAGATGCAGTGCATGTTACAGTGTTTGAAAGTGTTTGGTTTGGGAGTAAGACACGTCGTCCTCATAGAAACAAAAACACCACGTAGCGGTGTTAAGGCTAAAATCACATGATACCCTCATATAGACGCAGCAAAAATAAATGTGATACAGGAGAATGTTCACTTTATGTGCAAACATCATTTTTGTGTGACAGTGTTGAAATAGTTAGTTTAATTAGATGAAGAAAAATGGTTTGATTGTAATTTCAATGGTAACAACAGGTATTTTATCATGTTCAGCACAGATCCATCAAAAAACTAATCTGCAAGAAGCTTTTCTTTTAAAAAAAAATAAAAAATAGAGAACATATTGATGAAATGCATGCTATCATGAACACAATGAAGACATTTTTGAAACAGTATTTACAACAATAAACAGGTGTTGAAGTGTTCATACCACAGAAATCCCCATGGTTACTAAAATGATCAAGAAGAAGAACAAGAAAAAGATATTTCATTGGTCTGATGTAGAACTTACTCCTTTCTTTACAAAATAAAGGTCCCTCATGACCGACGTCGTCTTCAGGCTGTTCATGCTGATGCTGATTATGAGTGTGAAGAGGAACACATGCATAATAGATCAGGTCAAAATGTATTCTATGTGTTATGGGTGGGAGTGAGATGACATGGTTTCAACAGGGAAAAACGGAAATGCCTTACAAACTGAAAAGAATTACATCTGAAGACTAAAGTAAGCAGGTTTCATTCATTTAATTTTGTCACCTTCATTTTTCATTTACATGATAGCTCAAATATTATATTGATCTTATTTGGTGGATGGTGAGAGGTGAATCCCCCTCTCCTCTCTTTTCTTTTGCTTTCCTTTTTCAATAATTGTGAATTGTGGACTTCAGCATGTGTTCCACTTCATGAAGGTGGAGTGGAAATGATAAAGGTCCTGCAGTATTACTCTGATATATTTGTATTCTTTTTTATTGTCTGTGGCATAATTCATAATTGTGATCACTCGTATGTCGTAGTACATTTTCTCCTGTTATTAGTTGCACATATGTAAGAGTTTTTGAATATTAAATTTTTTTTCATTTATAATATAAAGTATAATATTAAATGTTTTTTTTTCATTTATAATATAAAGTATAATATACAATGTTTTGTGCATTTATAATATTAAGTATAATAAAAATGTTTATTGTATTTATAATATAAAGTATAATATTAAATGTTTTGTGCACTCTTTTTTATCTGCACTACTAAAACAAAATGCAATCAATCATTTTACTGTAAATCCCATTCACCTTTATAAAATCCTCAAAAATGCTCCATCTTCTATATTTTTTAATAACATTTATATTTTATTTTAGTTGCTGTGTTCTGTGTTCCATTATCTCTTATATGATGCATTTGAACTACGTCACAAAGTGTTTGTAATTATTTCTTGATTATCAATAGTGTGTGGTGGAGTATAGAATAGAGTACAATTACAAATAATTACTGTGAAATTAGAAAGTGAGTATTTTTTTATGGAAGAGAATTTTTTCTGTTTTTGGTCCCATTATTTCCCTCTCGTGTGTGTGTGTGTGTGTGTGTGTGCTCATATTAATATGAAGCTATAGAGCGTGGATATACTGTGCCCTGACATTGTTGCTGTGAGATGCAGTTTTTCTGCGGGAGCTTTGACCCAGTTTTCATGTACAAATGCGCGAATGTTTCCGGCAGCTTTCACATCGGATCTGTGTCCACGCGCAGATTCAGGCCTGCTGCGATCGCTCTTCTCACCATCCCCTCTGCGGCTGCTGCTGCTGCTGTTTCTGCTGCTGCTGCTGCTGTTTCTGCTGCTGCTGCTGCTGTTTCTGCTGCTGGGAGCTCACATTATTATTCTTAAGTCTTAGGCCACTGTTTTGCTCACTCATTCACTGACTCACTCACTCATTACTGCTGTCACGCGCAGAAATCATGACACAACGTTAATCAATTGTTTTTGATTCTTGTACAATCTAATTTCTGCGACGGTGTTTCATTCGATCGTATTAGTCCAGACTCGTGCGCTCCCGCGTGGAAATATCGCGTAAAAACCATTTTTATTCCTCATTTCTATTGAAAGCGTCATGAGCGCGGAGCGCAGAGCGGAGGCCTGACGCACGTGTGCGCCTGCTGGGCCCGCTGCGCCCGCTGCGCCTGCTGCGCCTGCTGCGCCCGCCGCTGTCATCATTACAAATGTTTTAATATGTGGATGAAAGCACACAGACAGCAGCACACATCCTCACCCTGCTTATAACAACGATCATAATAATAACATTATGAATATTGTTTATAACAACCATACAGGTATAATTACTGTAAACCTGAATTATATTTTTATAGATTACATGAAGCCAAATGATGTTGTAGCTGATGAAACTGAATATTAATCAATAATAATGGTGAAGGCTCGCGTGCACCACGTCGATACACAAGCGCGTGGGATCGTTGCAGGCTGACAGTGACAAATGAGCGCCCTCCTTTATTTATTTATTTATTCATTCATTCATTCTTCTATTATTTCTTTCTATTTGTTCATTTCTTTGTAAATCCGTTTATGTAAATATATATACATATATATATTATTATATACATATGTATATATATACACATATATGTGTATATATATATACATATGTATACATATATATTACCCCATGAGATTGCTGTAATGCAAAAATGTGAACTTAGAGGAAATAATTATTTCTCAAATGCAAGTATTATTTTTAAAAGTCATAAAACCAAAATTAGAATGATTCAGCGTTTGCTGCAGGTATTCACACACACACACACACACACACACACACAGACACACAGACAGCAGCAGTGGGTAAAGGTCTGACTCGCTGGTTGATTTTGGTTGAATGGAGCTGCAGCTCATCCATCATCCCTGTCTCCATCAATCCAATAACAGCAGACAACTGCAATCCGTCCTATATTGAACCAGAGCTGGATCAGTGAGTGATGTTCAACCCAGCATGTCTACACACACACACACACACACACACACACACACACACAACCATTCAAATGTTTATTTTGGTTCTTACTGCAGTTTTTCTTCTCTGCATTTTGGTGCCGGATACAAAACTATTTCAAACATTGTGAAGAGCAGCTCTGCTGCTGCTGCTAAACTGCTGCTGCTGCTATACTTCTTCTGCTGCTGCTGCTCTGCTGCTGCTGCGACACTGCTGCTCTGCTGCTGCTAAACTGCTGCTGCTGCTATACTTCTTCTGCTGCTGCTGCTCTGCTGCTGCTATACTGCTGCTGCTGCTGCTGCTGCTGTTGCTGCTGTCTTTTTGGTTCCACTTTTTATGAGCTCAAGTGAAAACAGAGGAGACCAGAAACAATCATTGTTGGCCTCAGAACTTTGTGTATTTTCTGTATTCATATATAAAAACACATCAGTGGTCAAAGCTTCACTCTAATAATCACAAACACGGAGAGAAACAGGCAAATAAAGAGCAAAAGTATATACAGCACAAAAGTCATATTTACTCTCAAAAAAGATTTTCCACAGGGTTTTTTCTCTTCTGGCCTGTGTGTGTGTGTGTGTGTGTGTGTGTGGTGGGGGTGTAAGGGTAAAAACCTTAGCATAGAAATAAAACGAGGAAGAGGAAAGCCGTGGTCCCATGTTTGTACAAAAATAAATAAATAATTTAAAGTGGAGATGGAGGTTTTTCTCTGCACATGTGTGGAGTCCCTGCTCCATCCCTGATAGCAGCTCATCCTCATCCTCATCATCATCATCACTCTCGAGTCCAGGACTGTTGGGTGGGGTGGGGTACACGCATGCACCGTGCGTGCTCAGGAAAGGGGGCGTGACGTAGCGGCTGCAGCTGAGCTCCACTGCCAGATGAAGGAAGATCCCTGAGCCGAGCGCTGAGGCCTGGACACACAACGACAGAGGAGGTTAGAGTGTCATCAATAAAAGAAAGACAGAAAGAAATCAAATAAGTTTTCATTCTTTCTCTCAGGGCATTGTGGGTAAACCTGTACTAAAATATCAACTGTATGAGAATATAGATGTAGTTTTAAATAACAAGCAGCTTTGTGTTGTTGTTCATAAACTGTCAATCAATGAAAGAAAACTAGGAATATGAGGAAAGGACAACTACAGACATGAAAATGTTTTCTTTTAAAAAGGCAAATGAAAATATAATGCATTCAAAATGGGGAATATCAGGTGATTTAAAAGAAGCCAGGACTGTGATGTGATCATTACACATCATTTATCATTTACTCTGACAGTGAAAACACAGCTTTTGTGAAAATGGAATGTGTTATCTACAACACTCTAACACTCACACCTTCTATAACATAAGTGTGTACAGTAAATGTGATTATCATTCATGATACTCATTTTTAGTTGTGTAAAAGAAGTATAAAAGTGTAGCTCTCGCTGTATCTGCAAACTTCAGTTGAATTTCTTACGTATTAAGAAAATATTGAGGAGTGTTACATGTATGGATTCGTGTTATTGTACGTGACTTTTACTTTTATCATGACTATTTACTTCTGTTTTGATGGTCATATTTAAATCTACTTATTTCCTGTCACCTTCCATGTGCTGTTAACACTGTTGCATGCATGTGCTCTGCAGTGAGATTAGAACACACACGGCGGAGCCAGCTGTGCTGTGGGTTCAGTCATGTATATGTTATACGACTCCAAACACGACCTTCTTCATTCTTATTTCTGCTTTTGCCACGGAAGAAAAACCTGGATCAACCGAGCTCTTCCTGTAACTAGTCAATAATCATTCAATGACAAATCATTTCATTAAGGACTCAAGAGTGTTTAGTCAGACTGAGAGCCACACACTTTTATTTATTCTCTCTTAAATGAAGCATCACTATCTGAACTTTGAACTTCATTAGTACAGCGGGGGGAGGGGGGTGGGGGCAAACGCGGCACCTATTTACATATAAAGAGCTCTATTAATCAAGGTAAGTGTCATTACAGCGAGGCTCATTGAGCAGTGGAGAGTGGGTGTTAAATAAAATCCTCTGTGCTCGGATGCCTCTGGCAGGCGATACGTCTTGATTTGAGAAGTGTCAGCGGTGGCGGGAGCTGATAGAGGCTGGAGGGGAAGAGGAGGAGGAGGAGGAGGGGGAGGGTTCTTAATCAAATTGTAGGAGAAGAGGAGATGGAGGAGAAGAAAAATGGAGGAAGAGGAGGTAAGAGTGATGGAGAGGAAAAGTGGAGGTGGTGTGTGGAAAGAAAATGTGTTTACCAGCCAGCGGCTCACAGCTGCAGCATCACTGCTATCACACGGAAGAGACTTCAGCACCATGTTCTTTTACAATCATTTATTACACCTGATTGATTTATTTGACTAATTCTGTCTTCTACATGTATTATTCATGATAAAAGTGGACAAAGATTTAAGATTATCATCATTTGTTAGGCTTGTCAGATTCACTTTTTTATATTTCTAACTTTGTAACTGTAGAAACACTTGAGTTACTAAAATCCTTTGAAATCCCAGGAACATAAAAATAAAATGAGTGTTTGTCTTTGGTCCTGTGCTACAGTAAATGTTCGACACTTTCAAACACTGACGCACAACGTTTAATGTTCATGATAGAATTCATTATTATTATTATTGGTAGAATTAGTTACATTCTGGGGAAAATCGAAACAAACCATGGTGGGAATATTTGTGAATAATGACTGAGGACGTGGGATGTGTGTGGAGCTGCCGTGTTGACTCAACACCCTCAGAAAGTCTGGGAAAGTTCTGGGATGAATGGAGTGAAGGAGGACACGTGCGGTATGGCCGGAGCGTGGAGGGATTTCTAGGTTTACTACAAACAATGAGCACGAACAATAATGAGAATGAGAACAAAGAAGAATTTGCAGCATAACTTTGCTCCAGAGGGTTTTTCATCACTGCTAAATGAAGAAGAAAGTGATCAGAGACTGTTTAAAATGGGCTTTTTGAGCAGTGGAAATGTGTGTTATTGGAATCCACTCTGCAGATAATCTGGTATTAGTTGGTGAGGAGGATTTTGTATAACTGTGGGGATGATATGTAGTAGTATGAATAAAACACTAATCAGCTGATTCCTTAAAATCAAAACACATGTGTTGCTGAGATGAGTCTGTTTCTAATTATAAACATGAGAATCATTGGAGACACAAACTCACTTCACCCTGTTGTTGAGCAGGCACACCGTCAGAGGCTTTTACATGTAGTGCCACTGCCCGTCCATGCCCATGTTCATGCCCATGCCTCCCATCGGCCCTGGAGAAAAGCAAAGTGAAGTTTAGCATGCTCCATTCTTTATTTTAAAGGGTTTTTTTGTTTGTTTTTTTAAAAAAAAAAGAAAAAGCATGATCATAGAATCATTAGTTATTGATTTTAAAGTTGCAGGGTCACCAATACATGTGTACAACATACAGTTAGTGACCTAAAATGAGTTATTTCCAGCTGTATCAACATGATAGTGTTCAGTAAGTTATTATTCTGAACACAGATGTAACTTGTCCTGTGGAGTGCAGCACAGTTGACATGTCTTACCTCCTGGTCGTAGACCCATGTGCTGCTGCCCGTCAAGAACAAAGCCTCCCATTGGCTGACCGTCTGGACTGTACGCTGTACCCTGACTCACTGTGAATGGGGAAAGCACATGTGAGGTGTGACACTGTGATGTTTGCATCTGTGATTGGACCTGACTGAAGAGCAGCTTTACCTGCTCTGTTGGACTGGTCGATCATAGGCTGCACTATTCTCCTCCTCGCATTTATAAACCTGGGAAAAAAATCAACCAAGACTAAATTTGAAGTACATGAGGTAATTCTGAAGAGCTTACACATGTTGTATGAAGTAACATGAATAGTTATTTTAATGCTGGAACATGAATATGTGATAACATAAAAATGTTTTTTTATGTTTTCCATATTTTTCATATCATCAAACATCATAAAATCTTACTTCAATAGTCAGTTTTATTGAGTGTGTTTGAAGCAGACACCTGCTGTGACTCCAGGGATCTGACTTATAATCTACTTCATTTCCATTGACAGAACATGGAGCATTAGGAGAACGCAGCATAGATGAAAAATTCTATTGATCTGGTTTAGCTCAGTAGCCCCAGGCTGTGCTGAAGCTAACTGCTCTGCCAATGATCTGCCATTGATACATCTATGTTTTTTTATCTGTGCTGGAATGGTGGCTCAGAGACAGGAAGTCATCAGTTAAAGTAAAATCATTCCCGTTGCTGAATATAAAACAAGCCTCAGGTTCTGTTAGTACCTGATCCCACGTTATACTAGAGCATCAACTGGCTTTAAGTCTGAATATTGTTATTTTATTATTTTACACTCGTCAGTATCACTATACTTTTTCACAAACAGATGAATTTAGGGCCACGTCACTGAGTCACTGTTAAAATATGAATATATTAATCCTGGGAGTCAATTCATCCCAGGAGAAACTTAGTTTAACATTTAAGTCAAATAATATGTATTTATGTTTTAACTTTAGCACCAAATAACACAATAAACCTTCACCAGGAAATGATTTAGTATCTACAGATCTCAGTGAACTATATTATAGTTAAGATAAGATCATCAGTAGATTATAAAGAGCACAGACATATAATCCAGATGATATGAGGACAGAATACAGCACTTACTTACCAGTTATTGACTTGCAGGATGGTGAGGCCTGTGTCCTGTGCAAGCTGCTTTTTCTGTTCCTCTGAAGGATATGGATGCTGCGAGAGAAAGACAAAATCAAATATTTAATAAATGAATGAAGATTTCAGAGGTAAGTCAGGAAAACAGGAGGAGGAGTCGTGTTGTGTTCCTGTCTCAAAGTGAGTGAGACTGGAACACCACAGGGTGAGAGCGCGTGGCATTGTATGACATTATTTGACTTTATTTAACATTGCTTGACAAACGATCTGGTGGGATATAAAGAGACACAATGGTGGCTTTTGTTTGGGGGCCAGGCCCTCTTTCACCCCATGACCCCTCCCCATCCTTCTCCATCCCCATTCTCTGTCTGTGTGTGTGTCTGTGTGTGTGTCTGTGTGTGTGTGGGGGGGGTTTGGCAGATGGCATACAGGGTAGACCTGTGCACTGTGAGCAGGGTCGTGGGCCAGTCCCCATTCTGCTGCTGTCAGAGCTGCAGTTGCCTCCTGTGGTCGTCAGTGAAGGATGAGCGTCATGCTTACACTCACACACGCACACACACACTAATATACAGACATAATTACGCTTGTTTATGCAGAGACTCATGAGAAACAGCGGACATACAAAATAACGTCACCAGATTATGGGTTAGGGTTAGATTATAGACATATTCTTGCTTCATGTGTTTCATTCATCATGTGAATGAAAAACTATACAAAACAAAAAAGATACCTGTCCCACTTCAGTGGCTGACAGTTGAAGCTCCGCCTTCAAATCAAAGCTCCAGAACTCATAAAAGAAAAAAGAAATTGTGTCTTGTGTAATATATGAAATTCTGCAGTCGAGGAACCAACTGTCACACAGACAGGAAACACACACACACACACGTTTCCTCCTGTTTCAGCCATTCACAGACGTCAAGTATTCAAAATGCAAGATATACCAGCTTGTGTGTTGTGTAGTAGTAGTCTTTATGGTATCACTAGCTGTGATACCATAAGCACAAGCAAACAGGTAAGGGGTTGCTGCAGTTGGTCAGGTCTAGGTTCAGCAACATCATGTGCCCAAAGAATGAGGTCATCTGACTACCTGAATATAATGAATGACCAGATTATTCCATCAATGCATTTGTTTCTTCCCTGATGACATGGGCATATTCCAAGATGACAGTGCCAGGATTCATCAGGCTCAAATTGTGAACGAGTGGTTCAGGGAGCATGAGACATCATTTTCACCACAGAGTCCAGACCTGAACCCCGTTGAGAATCTTTGGAGGTGCTGGAGAAGGCTTTGCTCAGTGACTCGACTCTCCCATCATCGATACAAGGTCTTAGGGAAAAATGAATGTAACACTGGATGGAAATAAATCTTGTGACATTACAGTAGCTTATGGAAACAATGCCACAGTGAATGAGTGAGTCATCAAAGCTAAAGGCGCTCCAACCATGTCACCCTTTTATTTAGGTGGCCACTTTTTTTTGGCCAGGCAGTGTATACATGTGTATTATATATATTGTAGTGTATTATATATGTAAATATATAATATATATATACATATATATTATAGTATTATATTATATATATATATATATATATATATATATATATATACATATATTTGTATATATATATATATATATATATATCATAGTGTAGATATTGGATAAATGCATGGTTGCATGGAAAGGCTGATGGGCTCTTCCACAGCTGCTTTCTTTATAACTTCCTCAGAAGGAGATATTTTAAGGGTTTTCAGAAAACCCGACAAAAGCAGGAGACCACAGCTCGAGGTGAACAGACCGCCTTCTCCTACCCATTACACACACACACACACACAGAGAGAGAGAGAGAACATGGGCCTCACACTGAAACGTCTGACAGAACATAATCCTGTCCCTTTCACACCCTCAACGACTGATGAATGCTTGATGGCCTGAGTGTTGCAATAGGCCTTTCAGAGGCCAAAGATTCCTTGGTGGAACATCCTGCCATGCCACAACACTTGTGCTGAACAAATTAGGCCTGAAAGGGGATAGGAACAGAGAGGGGATAATTCAATTATCCTCCTTTTTATCTCCTGAATCTAAAGGTGGCCTTTGGAAGGGAAGGACTTAGTCCAAGTACAGGACCTGTGTGGGCTCTTGACAAACCACATCTAAGGTGGAAGCGGCATTGGTGTGTTTGGGACCTTGGATAAAAGGCAATCCTCTCCTCACCCCCTCGTACAGAGCGCTGTGTCAGTGCCGCTGCCTCTGAATGGAAAGCTTCTGATGTTGATATCTGTACAAACATCAGACTGCTGTTCCCAAAAAGAACCTTTAGACCTTCTCTTACAAAAGACCAAGGACATTTGGCATAGGCTCATTACTGGCATCCTTTCAAACAAGTGTTGTGTGATGGATGAACTATAGTGTTTTATTCACTTCCAGCATTGCGTGTGATCATTATAGACATATGTTGTGCTTGTGGGTGTGGCCTATATAGAACAGCATTGAAGAGGGGGTGATATCATGTTGGAAAAACTCTATCCATTTGAATAAAGACTATGGGAATAAACATTTTTACATTCAGTTTAGAGGAAAAATGTTTGTGTATTTGATCTTTTGTCTTTTTTAAACATGGCCCATAATTGCACATGTAATGTTTTTTTCATTGTTTTAAACTCTGTTAAATATTAAGATTTTAACACACGATTTCAGGATGTTGACGTCTTCTTAACTGATCTACAGTTGTTCACTTTGATTCATGTGTCAGACGTGGCGCTCACGACTCTTCCAGTGATTACACTCACTCCCAGTCTGTCAGCGTCACATGAGTGTTGACTCAGCTCACTCGGAACCTCATCACAACAGATACTCAAAAATGGAAAAGGAAAAAAGAAGTGGTCCCTGACACAGCTCTGAACACATTGACACTGGATTGAAACTTTGTGTGTGCAACAAACATTTTGTTGCATGAAGCACTTGTGAAACATGACTTACTGTAAGATGCTGGAAGAGCCACGCTCTCATTATGTTTGTGGCCACTTTGGGGAAGATGCCTCGTTTCTTCTGCCTCTTCTTGTCTTGCTCATCCTCGTCTCCTGTGCCTGGTGATGCCAGACTGTTGTCGAGGCCATCTCCTGCAATCACACGCGAGAGGAGTCACAAACACACAAACATGCAGCACACAGAGGAAGACTGTCTCACCTCTACATCACTCCCTGGCCACTGGATAATGAAGAGAAATTTGTCGTGCTGCAGCTCAATGAAACCAAGAGCTATTAATTCAATCTGAGCCACGCGTTTGACATGAGGTAATGACTGTGTGTGTGTGTGTGTGTGTGTGTGTGTGTGTGTGTGTGTGCGTGCCTGACATGAAATAATGAATGTTCAAAAACTGCAGTCAGACTCACTGCTGTGCCCTCTTATTTAAATGTGACCTCTGTTTAAAGTAAGACAAACAATTCTTCCTTAGACAGTAAAAGTGAAACTGAGGGAGCTTGACTTGTCCCAGTGCACAAACATTAAACATTCATTAAATGAAGTGTGTCCACCTTCAGCTTGATCAGTTTGATAGTTTAGATGTGTTTAGATTTCTGACCTATTGCGACACAGCTTAAAACAAGCTGTCGTCTCCTTTGTACCAACTTCTACTACCATGTGTAATCTGCATTCAAATGTAGTTTAAAAATGTTGTCTTGCTCGTTCACAGCGAGTGAGCGGTCAAGTGATGTATTTCCTGTTGAGCAGACTGGCCGATGTCAACCTCTTACTCCACTAACTACCGGTGTCAGTGTTGGACACACGTCTTCTGCACAGCAGGTGAGACTCTGATGACTGAGTCAATCATGTCTTTATAAACTTTTGTGAACGGCATATACTGTCACAGCAAGAGACAACAGTTGTCTTCATGTCTGAGCTCTAATCTCGTCAGCTGTTTTTTTTGTTTCTTTTGATTCATGTAGTGCTTTCTACTTTAAACTGTTTTTATCAGCAGCTGCCACTGGAGTCCAATATGATGAATATATAAATGCAAAAGTAATGCAATTCCCAACCTTGTTATTTGTTACCATGTTAGTCTTATTTGGTACTATAACATGTATGAGTGTTATTTGGTACCATAACATGTACGAGTGTTTTTTGGTACCATAACATGTACCATAACATGTACGAGTGTTATTTGGTACCATAACATGTACGAGTGTTATTTGGTACCATAACATGTACCATAACATGTACGAGTGTTATTTGGTACCATAACATGTACGAGTGTTATTTGGTACTATAACATGTATTTTACTTTTTTTCGCCCACGCTCACCAACACTGTCCAGGTTGGACTGTGTGCAGCGAGGCCGCGTCATGCCAGGCTCTGGCTCGTGCCATTAGCAGCATCCCTGTTTGATATCAGCAGGAAGCTGGAGGCCCTTTAAGCTAAGATTTCCGCCTCTGCTAGCTAACACGCTCCAACTTACAACACAAGGGAGCGCTCCACTCCCTCACCCCTCTCTGCCATTAATTGTGCATCAGCCGAGATGATTTACTTTTAACAGTGGTGGTTAGTTTTCTTGCCCTCAGGGCAGAGAAGCCTTGAAAGCCTGCCTGGAGGGCATGTGAATAATGCATCTGAGAGACTCCTCCCCTGAGGCGGGACAGGAACCCTACTTTTCTTAAGATTTGCCCAAGCATGTCTTTTTGTTTTTAGCGATGCATCAATCAAATGCCCCCTTATTCACGCATAAATATTTCAGCTAATGAATATTGACATTAAAAAGGATGTGTAGGGTTGGGGGCTGTGGGGGTTGTGGGAGATTTCACTGATGGTGTCCAGCTCTGAGTCAGAGAAGAGTTGTTTTATCCTTCACCTCCTTCACAGCGTGTTGGTTAAATGCCATCTTTCTGGGGTCATTCCAGTATTGTTCATGTTCTGTTTAGTGTGTCTGTTGTATTTGATCACTAATGATTGACTAAATGATTAAACCCAAGACTGCAGTTGGTATCTTAACATTTCTGCATTAGCAACCATGACAAGGTTGAATCTATATTTACATTGAGTGATGTAAAGTTTGTTGCCTTTTTGTATGTGCATTTGTACTTTACTTGATTATTTATGTTTCAAAAATGTACTTTTACATCTAGTACATCTTTGTAACACCGGTGCGGTGCAGCGCAGTACGGTAAGGACACACAGACAGACAGAAAATCTGGTTTTGGGAGGCTCATCATTATTGAAGTCATTATAGAACGATGAAAACAGGGGGAAAAAAAACCTCACCACATTATACAAGTCAGAGAATAGTGACCACAAGCAGAACATGTCACTTGAAAATGGTAGAAGACAGACAAAGGATTATGCTCTCATCACCTCGTACTTTTACTGTCTATAAATATACTTAAGTTCAAGAAACATTAGATTTTGTTGGTGTGCTTTTCACTGTTTACTGCAGAAGGTGGAATTGGAGGCTCCATGTTTGAACACTGTCATCTTTCCACCTCAGTGAAATGTAAATGCTGTACACTAAAGAGTGTGAACTACAAAGATCCACTCCACAAATAAGGGAAACAAAGGTGTAATCATAACACTGTTGACACTTGTGTTTTTACTTCATCACTTCAGTCTCCAAAGAGTGGCCACATTAACAAACAGTGTGCTAATGACGTTGGATCTTTAGATCATGGGGCAATGTGCAAAAAAATGAAACTTGCTTGGCCTAATTATATCCAAGGAAGGCGTGTTGCCCCCTCCCTGGTCCACCTCCTCTCCTCTCCTCATCCCTCTTTCTTCTGCTCCAGAGAGGGAAAAGCCGCAGGGCAGATCCTCTGCTACACTAATCACTTCTGACTGTTCCACGGCAAGTCGGCCAATCTAAGCAGTGTGTGACAGTGCAGTCTCGAGTCCTACACTCGTGCAAGTCTCTCATGCCCCTTTCACCTCCGCCCGCTCCTCTCTCGCTACATCACACCCCCCTCCCCTCCCCGCCCTCCTCCACCCGGCCTGCCAGTGTCTGCATGTGGAGCTGAAAAGAGTGGGTGTGTGGGGAGATGTGGGCATTACCGCAGGGATGGCTGGAGCATCGCCGCGGGGCTCAGAAAAACACTGTGTTCCCCTCACACACCTGAGCTTTCATTGAAAGTGCATTAACATTTATATACATATATGTATACAATCGTCAGGAAGAAGTTACAGAATAATGTGGAACAATATTAGTATGTAAATAAAACTGTATCAATAATATAAGAATACATTTAATTTATGTTTGAATGATACTAATACATGTTTGTATATTACTGCATGTGCAGATAGATGTCTGTGTATTACTCTACTATTATAATAATGATGCCTTTCCCTTAAGACAGCAAGTCACGCCTGTAAAGTGAAATAAATACATATTTAACTGATGTTAAAAATCTGAATCGTAATAATGAAGTTATTTTAGGGTTATGTAGTAAAAATAAACGTTTTGTTTTACTGAATTACTCATGTAAATTAACTAGACCCAGATGGTTGTGATAGTTTATTTTGTTGTAATTTAAAATAAATCAATCAATAAATAAATAACACCTTATCTTTGAAATTGTAAATGTTTGCCTGTGTTGTCTCTGCTGTGACGCTGGGATGAGCAGTCAGTCAGTCAGTGGATGTGTGTGTAGCAGAACTGATTGCTGCACCCCCTGCTGCATCAGTGGTGCAGAGCCACGGTGGGCTGTCTAATGAGCTCAGTGGGGCCCTGATCCATCATCAGTGACACCTCCTGGCTCCTCCCCTGGTAGAAGCTTTCCAAGACATGGGAATCCTCAGTGTGTGGAAGTGAATGTGATGATTAGGATGTTTAATGCTGTTAAAGACGACACACACACACATGCATGCGTGTGTGGAACTAAGCAGACTTCTTTCCATTTGCTTTTCACTGTTCTCATCATCATGTTGTTGCTGACGTGTTCATACATGTGTCTCCTAATTTGCATACGAGTTGCATAGATGACTAAAGTCCATTAATATAGGCAAAAAGGGGTCACCACGGTGGATCATCTGCCTCCATGTTGCCCTCTCTCTCTTGTGTTCAGGTTTTAAATAACATGCACACAAATGCACTGTCTGGTTCATCTGCTGTGAGAATTCTTGTTACAGTTTATATTGTGAAGTGAGTAGCAATGATTGTCATCTGTGGCCTTCATATCGTCGTAATAACACTATCCAGACTGTGTCTGTCTGTTAAACATGATCATGGAAACTGAGCCTGAGTCACACTGGATGCAGCGCATGTGTCTCATTTACGCAGAGAACAGTTTCCCTTTGAAAATGACCTTAAATAATGTCATTTTCAAATGTTCTTAAATAATACAGGGACTCTAGAATATGATTCTATCATCCTTCAAAGATTTCTCAATAAAAGCCCTGCTGGGAAATAATCAACAACAGAAAAGCTTGAGCACTTTTGAACTGGTAATACTCAGTGTGTGTGTGTGTGATATACACTGAGACTGTGGGGAAGGCTCGGGAGAAAATAAGCCCAGTTCTATTCTCAAGAACCAAAAGTGTGTCGTCACAAATGTGATAACAATGTCAATGAAAGCAAGATTCAGACCCAGTGTGGTCCAGTGCTGTATTTTACACTAAATACTACCACTTTTAACAAAGCAAACAAAATGTAATCATTCAAAGAGATTGTATTTTATTGTTTATTGTGTAAAATACACTTGTTCTTTGCGCCGTGTATTTTTTTGTGGGCCTGAGGACGCTGCCTATTGATTGGCTAATGGACCGGAAGTCGTCACAGGCTTGGAGTCGCCGTGCGTCGACATCTGACAATGATTGTGTCATCACATGACCACAGCGCAAAGAACAAACAAGAAAATACAATATTTGTGAATGATTAAAAGGATATTTGATTTGCTTCTTAAAAAGTCTTGTGAATGCTTGTCAGCAGCTTTCCCTGACGAAATCACAGCACATCCTGCTCCTCACATTCCACACATCTCTGAGCACTAGTGTGCAAAAGCTTGTTTTTTTGCTTTCTTTAGTCACTCCCACCACCTTTTGTTTTATTTGGCTCTTTGTGATGGACATTTCCAGCCTCCCCCTCGTCCTCCCTCCCAAACATTCCTGGGAGAGCTGTGGTCACCAGCAGAAGTCTCCCTGGGGGTTCAGCTATCAAAGACGGCCCTCTCTGCATATCACACAGCTTACAAGGCAACAACCAGAGGCTGAGAGCTCACAGGGGAACCAGGAGCCACGGGTCAAACTGACGGCCACACACTGGATCATGTAGGTGTGGTTAGCCAGAGCTGGAAGCCACAGCGCCACCACATGAGTGCTCCCAAATGATGGTGGATTTTAAAAGGTTCCCTCAGACCACAATGACGAGCAGTTACAGTGAGGACAACACAGGCTGTTTGAATATGTCATCACCTTTCATTAGCATATTTGTAACGTGACTGTTTCACATCCCAGTAAACGGCTTCACGTGGTGCTTTGCCACATCGCTGATGTCATCGCTGCTGATGTCATCACTAATAGAACTTCAAATATTCAGCCAAAACCACAATATTCATCCTTCACTCAGTGTCCGAGCACCATGACTGCCGTTATTAAAAGCCTGATCTCCAGCATCTGTATTAAAGAAGTGTGTGTTCAGATCTATATCAGCAGTCATTTGTATCCACTTTAACAAACCAGCAAACATGGATCAGCATTCTCTCCTCTCACTGTGTTTGCTTCCTTTCATAAAACTCAACAAATGGGAAACATTAATGGAACTGACAGCTGATCGTCATGTCATTCAGGAAGTGAATCTGGTTAACTATGTCTATGTCTCACTTTCTGCCCGTCCACATTCACAAGCAAGTCTGGACTTCTGAAAACCAAAGGGAACCTCTCTGTCCTCTCTGTGTCTCTGTCCTCTCTGTCTCTCTGTCCTGTCTCTGTCCCCTCTCTCTCTCTGTCCTGTCTCTGTCCCCTCTCTCTCTCTCTGTCCTCTCTCTGTCTCTAAATGATACCGTGTACACTCACTGAACAGTAGAAATTTAAATTTATGTAAATATTAAGATGGTTGATGTTTACTGCTTCCACAAAGGTTTATAAGCACATTAGTCAACTTTCCCTCAGGAACATAAATCCATCTGTAATTATCTGACGATAGTAGTTATTATCTATAATAATTGCAATAAATATCAGATCATTAAAGACACCAGAATACAGAACACATTTGTCCCACATCTGAAGCCAAATGTTTATAGTAATGATGTGTTTGCACGATATATAAATATATGTGTATTTATTGAACCTTTGTTATGTGGATAATGAAGATATCAGCATGGGAACACTTTTCTCCACATCAGATTTGCATGCTCTGCCTCTAACTGTCCTTTCTGTCCTTTCTGTCCTTTCAGCTGGTGTGTTTGACTCTTCTCTATAGCATGAGAATAGAGTGGAAACAAGGCGGCGAGGCCCAGGGAGAAGCAGCAGGTAGCATGCAGCAGATCCTGCTACAGCAACCACAGCTCTGATCATTCGGCCTTCTTCTCTTCCTTTGTTCCTCAAACATAAAGTGCTCTGTCCTTACATCCCTGCAGGGGGCATTCAGCACCCCCATCCTCAATGCATTCTCTCCCAGGTCAAAAGGCCATGGACCTTTTTATTTTTTTTATTTTTTTTAAACAAGGAAAGCAGCTCTTCGCACTGTAGTCTTCCTCTGCTCGCCTACATATAGATGTGTGGACAGTGAAATGAAAACATGTCACAGACTCAGTGCTTCTCAGATGAAGACTTTGATAAAGCGGATACCAGAGCACTGGCTCTGGTTCTGATTGTCTCTTAATCTCTTGTCTTGCAAAGCATCCTCCTATTGTTCTGCTCAATGCTCTGCTCATTGATGCCTGATGGGCAGAGGGTGGAAAGTTGCTTTAAAGTCCATTCTATTTTTACTGCAGCCAAAGGGGAGAAAAACAAAAACAAGCCATAAAACCCTGATAGCTTCCAATTAGCACATCAGAAATCACATTAAGTGCAGGAACACCAGGGCAACAGTAGCACAGTCGAGTGTAACAGTGAGCTCTGCCATTAAAAACATGTGCTGTATTTATCATATTTGTCATTGTATGTATTTTGAAATCGAAATGTTTTTGAGTCACTGAAATGTTCTGTACTGTATGATTATTTTATTTGAATATACTGTTTTAGGTGTCATTTCCTTTTTCAAACCTTTTACAGCACTTTCAAACTTTTTTTTTTTTAAAAGTATTTGCAAACATTTTTTATCTAAATTCAATCCAGACTTTTAAAAGCTGCTCGACACTCAAAGCTTTTTTAAATGTGAATAGAATATGTTCTAGGAAACAACACTGTGTCACCCACAAAGCTAATCTGTGGCTGTTTTTCATGTGTTCATGTGCATTACACCAGCACATCCTCACTAAATCTGTTATGATCTTCATCAAGAGGAAGAAGAAGAAGAAGAAGAAGAACTGACTGAAGAGAATAAAGACCCAGAGTCCCCAGAGTGAGCGGGCAGCAGGGCTTTGATCTGGTGGAGAAGGCAGGAGGCTCTTACCCAGTTCACTCGTGTTGTCTCCACTCTGGGAGACGTGTCCCCCGCTGGACGGTCCCGGGGTGCCCACGGAGGGTGTGGAGTGGGTGTCGTCCATGTCTCTCCAGGACACTGGGTTCTGAGAGGTCAGAAAGAGGTCCACACAACAGGGGACAGGAGATAAGGAAAGAGGAATGAAGAGGGTAGAAACAGATGAGGAAGGTCCAACAAGTCCAGGTCAATTATTCCCACAGAAAACAGGAGCTCAGCTGTCCGACACAAACACTGTTACCATTCTGTGGAGCAGGGAGTTCAAATGTAGAGAGTGCAGCAGAGTGTGGAGCGTCCAGTGTTCTGTCCCTGACTGTGAGCAGTGCAGACGACACAGCCTGTATTTATTGGGCCGACTGGCCCGGCCACTCAGACGTCTATAAGCCCAAAACAAACAGCAGCGCTGCCTCTTCAGCCTCTCTGCGTCAGCTGTTTGCCGGATGGTGATCAGATGAAGAGCTCGGCAGATGACAACAAGAAGTGAGGGGACAAAGACGCTCTCACTCATGGCCCCTCTTTTCTTTCTCCAGCCTCACAATCATCACAGCTCCTCAAAGAGGCGGCATGTGATGTACGTTTATCAAGCTAATTAGCGTCTTTGTTTCCTCACAGTCCATCTGTTAGCACCAATGTTCTTCCAAACTATCAAGCTCACTGTATGTGCACAATACGAGGTCACGGGTTCCCAACCTCTGGGCCAGGGACCCCGATCCGCTCTTGGTATAGGCCTCGACTGGGTCGCAAAACCCAGTTGAAAGCAAGCCTACCTCTTTCAATTTAATTCTATCTATTTTTTGTAGTGAAAGTGGAAGGGAATTGATCTTGTGAAGTGCTGAGCGTGGCACCACTGCCCACTGCTCTGCTCCTGGTTTGTAACACAGTTGACAGTACAGGCCCCTATTATAGGGGTTGTTTTAGTAATGCTATAATGACTGTGCAGTATTGGAATCTTTTTATCTATGAATCTATTTTTCTAGAAGCTATGGGAAACATGTAACAAATGTGACCGACCCTTACACCTGAACTGTAGCACAACCCTGGCTAAACTAAACCAGCTCATGCCCATAAATATCTGCTATTATGCCAGACATGAGAATTCCATAAACATGTATAATATCTACGACCAACTGTCATATCCTATGATCACAAATCTATATTATATCATATTTGACAGACAGTACAACAACAAAGCTCTGTATGTTTTACAAATGTTGCACATAGAGCAAAGAGGAGCTGCTAAATGTTGCTCGTCCTCCTCGTGCACAGATGAGATACAGAGTGTGCCACTGCAGCTGTTGATAGAGGAATTTATCATTATTTCATTAGTTTTACTTTTTGTTTAGTTTAGACTTTTTGTTTTTAAAATGACTCAGGTTTACTTAGTTGTTATTCTATGTAAATGCTTAGTTGTATTAGTTTCAGTGTTAGTTTATAGGAACATGAAGTGTTTGCCAGGTGCAAGATTCAAAAAGGTCATAATAACTATTGTGTGATAAAACCCAGCAACAGATTTGTGTATTAGGACAAATGAGGGGAATGAGATAGAAACTGTGCATACTGCAGCTGAGGTTGGATATAGTTAGGTAAAAAATAAGACTCAAGACACATGTGAACATTAGTTCAATAATAATCATATCAGGAGTCTCAGTAAAGCTTTGATTCACTCAGATGAACTAACTTCATAAATTCATAAGTTGGACTTTCCTGACCGTGTGCCACACACACATAATATAAATAAAATCAGATTATGTATGAATCTAAATGTTGTCTCAAATAAAACCTTTCAACATTGCAGGCAGAGAAAAAATAAATATGTAGTTTCAGTTAGTTATCCTTTTTTTTAATCCTAGTTTTTATTTTTATTTCAGTTAACGGACACGTTTTTTCACTTTTCATTAACTACAGTGACCTCGGGCTCCAGGAGTCTGCCTGACACTGTCCTGCTGCCACACTGCAAACTCCAACTTGTGAATATGCTTCTTTTTTAAATGAACACCGGTAGGAAGAGGCTGTGTAAAGCACACAGCAGGGGGTGCAGCCTCACAATGACCCTCTCTGCTCTATAATAATCCCTTTGGCTGACAAGAGGCTGAACCTGTCAGCAAACACTGGCAGCTGCATTCACACAAACACCAGGATTCTGATCTTCACAACTGAGCAAAAATGATGACAAAAATTGCTATTTCATTCACTCTCAACATGTTTTACTTAAGCCTTTTTGAAAAATCGAGGATTGAACTGTATGAATATTGTGTGTCTGTCTTGTCACTTGAAAATGAATGAAAAAAAATAAATGGCACATCGAAAAAGTTGTGCTATCATAAGTCAGTGTTATATATTTATAAATATAAATAATATTTACAATCCAGATGCTGTTAAAAATTAATACAAGACAGAGTAGACGAAAAAAACTCCAAAATAATGGAGGTGAAATCATTTTTTTAACTTCCACTGATTTTGTATGTGTGTGTGTGTGTGTGTGTCATACTGTAGCTGCTACACCTTCATCAATATGAATAATGGTAGAGATGAAAACAAGACATGTGCACAGTGACTCACATGATCCAGGTTGGTGGAGGACCCTGACAGATCGTCAAAGTCGGACTTGCACACGTCTCTGTCCTCAATGACCAGGTCAATGGGCATTTTGCCTTTGAGACAGCTGATGTAGCGGTGGCAGAAGTTATCACAGAGCTCGTGAACCTGATAAATGTGATAAATGAGCGTCTGTCGTTAGAATTGAGCGCAGGATAAAACAAATCATTGATTGAGAATGTCATGAAGGGACTGAGACAGTTTACCTTTTCTAATTCCAACAGATGAAATCGAAGAACTTGGATCGCTTGGATCATCTGAAAGCAAACAATGTCAAATCAGAGCAGCAAAAAGGACATGGTTCACCAACATCATACAAATGTTGTTGTTTTTTCCCTTTGCGACAAAAATAAATGCCTCCTGGAATGTGTGTGTGTGTGTGTGTGTGTGTGTGTGTGTGTGTGTGTGTGTCCTGCTGTGTGTGTGAAGGAAGAGCTCACCAAGTTATCCAGCTCCGCGTTGGACGAAAATAAAGGTTTCTCTGCGCGGATCTGAGCATGAGAGACATGAGTGGAGAGTTCAAAAGGACTATTCTTTTAAATCAATCCTCATTTGTAATAATAGCATAAATAATAAGTATACACATGTACATATCACAAAAGCAAATGAATTCATCATCTAAATAAAAACAAACGAATGCCACGATATAAATAACATAAATACAAACTAATCCATCCAATCCCCAAATACCTCATTCATCCTATAAGAAATAGTGACTTATTCGTCCGATATTACAATATCTAATATTCTACAACAAAATACCTCATTCGTTCTACACTCTGTATAACGATCATAAATAAAGACAAATGCGAATTCAGTCTCCAAGCAAATATCCAAAGATGAACCAATCCATCCCAACGCTACACAAATAAATCATTCTATACACCAATATAAAGTAGGTGATTCTTCATGTACAGTGTCGCGTGTCTGGCACACCTGTGCGCTCCTACCTGTTTGGCAAACACTGCAATATCTTCATTGAAGGAGTCTGAGGAGCACACGTCTCCTCCCGCCACCCCGGGCTCTCTGGGAGTGCAGGTCGCCAGCTCACACTTCTCAAACACCAGAGCCAGCAGCGGGAATAACGGGTGTCTGCGGAACAAGGCCCACTGCGTTAGACAGACTGTGAGCGTTCACACTGCATCTTATTTTCATTCTCTTTTCACAAACAATCAAAGATTTCGATTGAAATTTGTCCATGGGAACTTTCTCGAAAATGAGTAAAAGAAAATGTGAATATCGTCTCTTGTTTAAAATTAATTTGTGCCAATTAAAAGCAGTAATAAGCAGTAAATAAATAAACGCATTATTATTATTATTATTACTATTATTATTATTACTATTATTATTATTATTATTATTATTATTATTATTATTATTACTATTATTATTATTAGTATCATTAATAGGAACAATAACAATAATAACTATAATTGACAATACCAATAACGAAACAAAATAAAAAGATCAATACTATTATTGTTTTTGTTATTATTATTGTTATTATTAATAATAATAATAATAATAATACGCGCATATTAAAGTACTTGCTTATATATTTGATTATTGACCTTCATTCGATTTCATAGTTAAACTGTTGTTATTATTATTGTTGCTGTATGACTTAATTATGTGCTGTTGTGTGTGTGTGTGTCGACGCGCACACGCGCACACACACCCGTAGATTTGGTCCTTGTCTCTCTTGAGCGCGTCGTTCACGGCGCTGCCCATGCTGCTGCCCATGCTGCTGGGCAGGATGTTGTGCGGTGCGTGGGCTCCGTAGTGCTGTGTCGGGTGCGGGGGCGGCCCGTGGTTCAGGTGGTGGACCTGGGGCAGCGGCCGCGGCGCGTGCGGGTCTCCGTACATGGAAGCGGGGACTCCGACTCCGTCCATCGCGCCGCCATAATGAGCCAGCTCATCGTACTGGAGTGTGAGAGTGGACAGACATGATGTGAACAGGTGGCGGCAGACGGATGAAAACAGAGCGAGAGACAGTTTCATTGTGTCAAACCTGAATTTGAATTCACACAAATAAATGAAACACTGTCTGAATGTACTGCTTCATTTGATTGTATCGTTTCGTTCGTGCATCGACTTGAATGATCTATTCTGATCATTATTGCAAACAGTGGAAATGAAATATCGACGTACCCTCTGCGCCATCTCCGCGCGCGCCTTCCACTCGTGACAGAAGTTTGGTGTTGATGAGAAGTTAAAGAGGAGATTTAAATCCAAAACGGGATTATAATCCGCTGTGTTTCAGGCAGCAAGTCAATGCAAAGTGGTAGAAAAACAGAAGGATCCGCGCTCAAAAACGCTCAAATCTCTTATTTCCCCGATGTGCTTCAGTATGGATGGTTATGTGCGTCATGGATGGCGCGCGTGATGTTCAGACACTGACTGGTCCGTGGTCACTCTGCTGCTCTCATGTCTGTGTGTGCGCGCCGACACGCTGACTGTCCGCAGCACTGCTCTGCAGCTGCTTATAGGAGCGATGCTGCTAATGACGGAGGGTGGAGGACGAACCAGCCACCCCTGCACACACACACACACACACACACACACTGACACCGTGTTTTCAAAAAGAAGAAAACATTAAAATAAATAAACCTGTATACTTCAACTTCTGTATTGATCCAGGAAAGTGGGTCGTTTTTATGTCCAGTGAATTTTGGATATCTTGTTGAGAGCACACATTGAAAAAAAGGTTTCCCTTTGTTTTGTGTCTCTGAATCTTCACCGTGTGATTGATTTAGATACAGTACAGTAAAACACACACAGGGCTGAATGTGGGATTTACACTGCACCAAAGTATGTGGATACCTGGTCGGCCCCCAAAGCCACCACTAGATGACCCTTCAGAGGACAGTCATACTGCCGATGATGACAAACAGTATATACAGATCACCAGTCCATCACAGGGACAAACAACCGTTCACTCTCACGTTCACATCTATGGTCAATTTAGAGCGTAGAGTGTAGTCTACATTCAACCTGACTGGTTGGCTCTGGTTGGCTCTGGTTGGCTCTGGTTGGCTCTAGCTGTCGTTACCATCGTTGTGTTGCACAGACTAGGAATCAGCGTTTACTGGTCACTTGAAGGGACCAGGACGACACAGGTATGCAGTGGCTGAGAAGTGCTGAGAGTGAGACTTTGTGAAGAGAGGTGACTTAAAACCAACTTGTCTCCAGTCTTAAAACTGTGTTGAGTGCGACGCCTGATGTCTGAGGGCCTTAAAACATGTGCTGACATTTGTGACATCAGCCGCTGTGTGTGCGAAAGACACACCGACGCAGCATGATCCAAAACCACCTGAGAAGGACCTGAGCAGAAAATGAGCCTGAGCAATCTGATTACTGCCTAAAGGATTGTTATTGTTTTAGACTGGAGATAGTATAGGTTATAGTGGTTTTGTTCATCTATAGTTTATGTGTGTGGGCTTATGTGTTAGTAGAATGTGTAGCCTATAGCTCCAAGTTGCTTTTTTTTTATAGATAATTTCTATAGATGAAAAAAACACATCAATATTTCACATAACTGAGTTGAAAACTCTGTCTCACCGTCATACAGTTCTTGTAATCTCTTAATGTGCCTATGGGGAGCTGCATCTTTCCTCATGGCTTATTATTCATTCATTCATTCATCATCTATGAGCTTTTATATTTTGAAACTCTGCACACGTTTAACAATCTAAACATTTTGGTCAGGATAATTGTGACGTGTACTTTTAATCATCCCACGTCTAATTGTCTAATATATGTATGTATATATGAAAAATATATGAATTACTTTGCATTATTTAACCAGCAGGAAAATCCCAGATTAAGAACATATAGGTACACCTTCTCTAAAATATGTCTTGCTCAGAGGGAGTAGGTGTGTGTGTGTGTGAGTGTGCATGCACGTGTGTGTGTGTGCGTGCATGTGTGTCTGCGTGCATGTGCGCTGCGTGCATGTGCGCTGTGTGTGTGTGAATGTGGTGTGCGTGCATGTGTGTGTGCATGCAGTGTGTGAGTGGAAGTGCATGTGGTGTGTGTGTGTATGTGTGTAAGTGCATGTGTGTGTGCGTGCATGTGTGTGTGTGTGTGTGTGCATGTGTGTGTGGTGGAGTCGCGTGTGTGAGTGGAAGTGCGTGTGTGCGTGCATGTGCATGTGTGAGTGAAATGCGTCGCGTCATGTGTAAGTGTGTGTGAGTGGAATGCGTGGCGTCTTAGCGCATGTAGTAAGTGTGTGAAGTGAAATGCGTGTAGCCATGCATGTACATGTGTGTGTGTGTGTGTAGTGGTGTGTGTGTGTGTGGAGTGTGAAGCGTAAGTGTGTGTGTGTAGTGGAAGTGCGTGTGTGTGTGCATGTGCATGTGTGTGTGTGTGTGTGGTGGAAGTGCGTGTGCATGTGCATGTGCATGTGTGTGTGAGGGAGTGCGTGCATGTGTGTAGGTGTGTGTGTGTGAGTGGAAGTGCGTGTGTGTGTGCGCGTGCATGTGCGTGTGTGTGAGTGGAAGTGCATGTGACGTTTCCCACAGTTTGACTGAGCAGCTGAAAAGTGTAATTACTGTTTCTGCTCAGTTACATGTAGAGTTTACCTTGAATGTAAATGAATAGATGGACATGTTTGAAGTTTCATAGCTTTTCATAATCAATAAAGAGCAGCTGTTTGAGAGTCTTCTATGAAATATAAATAAAGATGTACATAACTTTATATGAAGGCTATGGATAATATACAGAGACCAAAGGTCATTGAGGGTGTACATGGAATATTAACTCCAAGTCATACTATCTGTTTCTCTGATTTCAAGAAACTAAATTTAGTATGGTTAGTATTTTAAATGTCTAAAACTTTTAAACCCCAGAATGTAATGTGTGTTTAATTGGTTGTTACCATTTATGTTTTTAGCTAACATTACTTAGTAATTGTTTTTGTTTCATCTTCCATTTTGCTCCTTTTATTATTGCCTTCACTTATTTTTTGACAGGTGGAAGTACACCCTGTTGTTAGGGGGTCAGAGACATATCGTGAGTGTAAATGTGAAGCGCCTTCGTTGTTTTTGGTGAAACAGCAAAACTCCTAGTGCACTTATATGAACTACAGCGTTGTGAGTCATTCCGGGAAGTTCTGTCCGGACGGAGAGATTTCGTGGAACAATGCTGTCTTTATGGGGAACGCCAAAGAAAAGGATTGTTTACATTTGGCGTTGTTTCCGTCTTGACGTGGCCTCACTAAGAAATATTGCTAAGCATCTGCATTAAGACAACTCTTCTTATACATGTACAAACATCCTGCTCTGATTTCAATATTAAAATTGTATTATGATGTAATCACAGTTAATCACTTAATCACTCCCTGCTCACTCTCACACCTCATTTTCCTTCACTGCCATTGACAGATTGTCTATTTCTATGATCATGCCTTATTCACTCTGATGAAGTGTTTGCATAGAGTGGAATATTTCAGCACATTATTTATTTTTTTGATCAGAAATATCATACACACTTTCCTTTCATATGCCCCATATGTGAATTATTAAAGGCATATATTTGAATTAGAAATACATTAACTAGAAGGAAACAGGCAAAACATGTACCATGCCCCCAGGCTACATCTCTCAGCAATGCATATGATTTCCATGTAGTCTCACTCTGTTTCCTTTTTTCCTCCTTTGTGTTTACCTCCCTCCCCTCCTCCTCACACACACACACACACACAGACTGATTCAGGGTGTCAGGCCCTGTCTTCAGTGTAATAAATTACTGTTGAGCCAGAGAACGGTGAATCCCTCCTACCAGAGAACGGGCCGGCACGCCATCATCATTGACCTCATCTCCCACCCCTGCACACACATGCACACACATGCACACACATCAACGCACATGCTCATTCTCCAGTCTATGCCCCCTGCCCCTCCATCGTCAGCCTGCTGCCCTGATTTGGTTGCCTCTGTCACCCATCATCCTGAGCCCCAGTGAGAGTCATTAGCATTGTCAGAATTTGCCTGGAGAGGAGGTGTGTGTGTGCGTGTGAGTGCGTGTGTGTGCGTGTGTGTGTGTGATACATTCACATACAGGAAGCCTGATCAATGATAAAAAGCATGCATGTGGCAGGTCTGAGTCGAGCTTCAGTGTGAACTCAGCTCTGCAGAAATGGTTTCTGGGTAAAATCAGCGCAGAGCTACTGTTGCAGCTTTGACTCGTCGATAGACACTTCCACCGTTCTTTAAGGATTATTCCTTTTTATTATTTGTTTTATTGTACCCTCTGTCAGAGTTGTTGTGTGGTAACTCCACTCCTCACTTCTGTACACAGTTGGGCCCTCGTGGGTCTGTATGTATATATAAAAAATGGACATACAACTTGCTGTCTGAAGAATATACTGAATATTCACCTGGGGCAACTCCACTGGATGCAGTCCATATACCTGAGGAGTTAATGGAGCTCCTCAATAGAACATGACAAACAATAAAGCATGGAATCATCCAACAGGAGCCTGTTTGTAGGTGATGTATGTCACTTTCCCTCAACATGGCGCAGGACAAGTTGAGTTCAGGTTCAGGTGATACTTGGTCCAGCCCAGTTAACTTGAAGACCTGTTTCTGGTGTTTTGTTCACAGAAAGTTAACTTTTCTTTCTCTTGTTCAAGGTCAGCGCTGTTTCAATGATGTCACATCCTGCACACCTCTTACAACCTGTGATGTCATCATCATCGTCATGTCATAGAGTACAACACTGGTGGAGCAGCAGTGATGTGCTGACTCACTGTGAGCTTATATGAGGGAGTTCCAGTGGATGAACAGTTAACCTGCCTTCTTCAGCTCTCTGTCTCATGGTAATACTACTCACAGTTTAAGGCAGTAATTGTAGAGCTTTGAAGATTATTTCCATAAACCATCAATCAAAGCTTAGTAGCTTTCTAATGCATTCATCTCTCTGATAATCAATCATCACACTCATCGCCTGTGTCTGTGCTCCTGTCCTTTACCAAGGCTTTGATTCAGAGCTGAATGACAGTACAGCCGTACACTCTTTTATTTGTCTTTATGTTACTGTCCTGTAAAAGTGTGACGCTTCCTACAAAAGCAATACATCAGCCAATTATTGGAGGACATTGGATCTGTCTTGTGTTTTTGCTGCTATTGGCACATTTTAATGTTTGTAAAAAGAGTAAAACTGTCTTTATGTATTCCAATAAGCAGCAGAAACTTTAAGCAGCTGTTGTTCTCTCTTTTTAAATCTAATGTGATCATCATTATCAGCTCCACATTTCAGTCAAAAATAACACCAATCATTCATGGTCCAAGCAGATGAAACAACAAGTATGAGGCTGAGATCCTGATATTTAAAACAGGATCACCCATTTCCCATAATGCAACAAATAACACTGCCTCAGCTTTGATGATCCACATCACTTTTCTGTCACACTGTCCATTTGATTTTATGTTCCTGACTCTCTCTGAAGGTTCATGACTGTAAAACCCAAGTATGAGTTTGGAAGGAATGAAGTGTGATTTTCATTATTCATTATTCTACGTCGAAGAATGAAACCAAACAAAGAATCTTTTTACGTTCTAGGCCGTTAATCCATGTTAAAGCATGTGAGAGGAGGTGATAGAGGTGATTATTTAGTGCTGCAGTCAGAGCCTGTGATTACATATGTACATGGTGTTGGAGCAGAGTCATGAGAGAACACACACAATGACGCTGTGTGTGTGTTTGTGTGTGTGTGTGTTGATTAGCCTGTCATTGTTGAGTGGTGCGCCGAGGTGGCAGATCAGAGAGCTCAAGTCTTCTGTGTGTGTGTGTGTGTGCATCCGTGTGTACTCTTCCCCCAGTCTGGGCGTCAGTATTAATGAGCCCAGATTTCATTTCCGATGAGCGATTATTTGACTGTTCATTTGGCTAAGATTTATGACGTGGCCCTATATCAGTAGCCTGCAGCACTGCTCTAGTCTTTAATAATGGGAAATGAACTCATTAATCACCCTGTAGCAGTCAGCCACAGAAAGCACAGGAGCACCATCCAATCTGCATCAGCAGATGAGCGAGAATATCACCTCATATTCATTCAAAAGCCTTATCTAGTACATAGTGGTAGAAAAATGACCTGTCCAGTTGAATATGATTTAAAACCTGAAGATCAGACAAGAGTCTGTCTCTCTCTCACACACGCACGCACACACATGCACACACACACACACACACACAGTCTATCTAACAGGTAAGCAGTGATCATGACTGCGTATGTGTACATTTTGAAGTGTGATTTCCTCTTGATTGTGTGCTCTGCCCTAAAGTGATTCACCTGTGTGTGGTTATCCTGCCTCCCTCGTGTATTTAGTGTGTGTTCCCCTCAGCGGTTCATTTAGCTCAGTTTTGTCCTGTTTTATTGTTCCTGGTGTTTCTGCTCCCACTGTGTTTTTCTTTATGCCTTTTTTCATTTATTTGTTTTATTAAAGACTCTTTTTTTACCCTCAGTTTTATGAAAAGCACAGCAGTAGAAGCTAAAATACTTTTGTGTGGGAGAGTGAATGGATTAAAACCTTAATACAAAAAATCAAGAATCAATTCAAAACAACCCAGAATGTTAATGCATTCTCCAACACCATAAACAGTTCAAGGTAACATACTTATAAAAGTAAAATGTCAAATTGATTACTCTTACCATACTGAAATATTGCACTGATTATGTTTGCTAGTCTATTCTTAGTAAAAAACATCAAATCAACCAAACTTAATCATCAAAGTAGAATTCAAAAGAATTTAAAGAGCGCAACAATACATCAAAAACATCAATACATCGATACATCGATACATCAATACATCAAAAACATCAAATCAACCAAACTTAATCATCAAAGTAGAATTCAAAAGAATCTAAAGAGTGCAACAATACATCAAAAACATCAATACATCAATACATCAAAAACATCACGCCACTGAAAACAAAGTAGCAACTAAGAAAAGCAAAAACCTTACAAACAATTGACGTGGCATGGATTGGCGTGGGTTCTCTGGCATGACAGACAAGACGAACTGACGCAGGGCAGAGGGAAGCACAGGCTATATATAACTCAAAGTAAATGGGGAACAGGTGGAAACAATCAGGGCGGGGAAGATAATCAGACTGGCGGGAAAACTACAGGGGAAGGGCAAGTTATCTGAAACGAGAGGAAAGAGAGATGTCAAAATAAAACAGGAAGTCACAAAACAAATAGAAGGCAAAACTAAACATAACTTAACACAACTTTCTGGATATGACAGTACCCCCCCCTCTAGGGACGGCACCTGACGGCCCAGATAACTGAGGGTGGCGTCTGTAAAAGTCTGTGATGAGGTCAGGATCCACAATAAAGCTAGCAGGAACCCATGATCGTTCCTCTGGACCGTAGCCCTCCCAATCCACCAGGAACTGCCTGCCCCGGCCCCTGTTGCGCACAGCCAGCAGAGCCTTGACTGAGTAGACAGGGCCGCCGTCGACCATCTGGGGAGGTGGAGGGGGTGCGGCTGCGGGCACCATGAGGCTTTCCTTAACCGGTTTCACCCGGCTGACGTGGAAGGTGGGGTGGACTCTCATGGACCGGGGCAAACGCAGACGGACAGCGGAAGGGCCGATGACCTTGGACACTGGGAAAGGCCCCACGAACCGTGGAGCCAACTTCCTGGAGGCGACTTGGAGAGGCAAATCCCGCGTAGAGAGCCAGACCTTCTGGCCAGGCTTGTATACAGGCGCAGGTAGGCGCCTCCGATCAGCAGCCCTCTTCATGCGGTCCACACTGCGTAGGAGTGCCTTACGGGCGGCTGCCCAGATGCGGTGGCATCGCCGGACCATGGCATGGGCCGACGGGACGATGATCTCCTTTTCTGTCTCGGAGAAGACAGGGGGCTGGTAGCCGAAGACGCACTGGAATGGAGACATGCCAGTTGCCGAGGTGAGAAGAGAGTTGTGGGCATATTCCACCCACACCAGCTTCTTGCTCCAGGAAGCCGGATTCTGCGACACCAGGCATCGAAGACAGGTCTCTAACTCCTGGTTGAGACGTTCCGTCTGGCCGTTGGCTTCTGGGTGATAACCAGAGGTGAGGCTGACGGTGGCCCCGATGAGCTTGCAGAACTCTTTCCAGAACCTGGATATGAACTGGGGCCCCCGGTCTGAAACAATGTCTTTGGGAAAACCATGAATACGAAATACTTGAGTCATCATAATCTCTGCCGTTCTTTTGGCAGATGGAAGCTTGGGTAATGCTATGAAATGAGTCATTTTAGAAAACCTGTCTACCACTGTGAGCACAGTGGTGTTTCCTTCAGAGACCGGGAGCCCCGTGACGAAGTCGAGTGAGATCTCAGCCCATGGACGAGTGGGAACAGGGAGTGGCTGCAGCAACCCCATCTGCGCTCTGGAGGAGGTCTTGTTGCGGGCACAGATGGAACACGCCTCCACATACTCCCGAACCTCCCTCTCCATGGAGGGCCACCAAAACCTCTGGGAAATGACGTACATGGTCCTCTTAACTCCTGGATGGCAGGTGAGCAGTCCGGGGTGAGCCCAATGGATCACCTGTGGACGCATAACAACAGGGACAAACAAGCGATTCTCCGGACAACCACTAGGTGTCGGATTCTCACCATTAGCCTGCTTCACCTGAGATTCTATCTGCCAACTCACCGCTCCTACCACACGGTTCAGTGGTAGGATGGGCTCCGGTTCCTTGGCAGTAGGCTCGGGGTCAAACAGACGGGACAAGGCATCGGGCTTGGTGTTCTGGGACCCCGGCCTATAAGACAAAACAAAGTTAAATCTGTTAAAAAAAAATGTCCATCTGGCTTGGCGAGAGTTCAGTCTCTTTGCTTTGCGAATATATTCCAGATTCTTATGATCTGTCCATACAATGAATGGGTGCTGTGCGCCCTCTAACCAATGTCTCCACTCTTCCAAAGCTTTTTTCACTGCTAATAACTCACGGTTCCCAACATCGTAGTTTCTCTCTGCCGGCGAGAGTTTATGAGACAGGAAGGCGCAGGGATGAAGCTTGTTGTCCTTCTCAGAGTGCTGGGAGAGTACTGCCCCCACTCCATTATTGGAGGCATCCACCTCCACCACAAACTGCCGGCTGGGATCAGGAACTGTGAGAATGGGGGCAGTAGTGAATCGCACTTTGAGCTGCTGGAAGGCCTCCTCAGCTTGAGGGGACCACAAAAAGGGAGACTGAGGAGAGGTAAGTGCATGTAGAGGTGCAGCTGTGGCACTGAAGTTTCGGATAAACCTCCTGTAAAAGTTAGCAAATCCTAAGAATTGTTGAACCTTTTTGCGGCTATCAGGTGTTGGCCACTGAGCCACAGCGCTAACTTTAGCCGGATCCATTTGCACCTTTCCAGGGGCTATGATAAAGCCAAGGAAAGATACAGTGTCGGCATGGAATTCGCTCTTTTCTGTCTTGACATATAATTGGTTCTCCAGCAGTCGCTGGAGAACCTGCCGTACATGATGCACATGAGAGTCTAAATCTGGGGAGAAGATCAATATGTCATCTAAATACACGAACACAAAGTGGTTCAGGAAGTCTCTCAGTACATCGTTGATCATTGCTTGGAAGACAGCAGGAGCATTGGTCAACCCAAACGGCATGACTAGGTACTCGTAATGACCACTAGGAGTGTTAAAGCCTGTTTTCCATTCATCCCCCTCTCTGATCCTAACCAGATGATAGGCGTTTCTGAGGTCTAATTTAGTGAAAACCTTAGCTTGCTGAAGCTGATCAAAAGCTGATGACATTAGTGGCAGAGGGTACCGATTCTTAACAGTTATGTCATTAAGTGGTGCATAGTCTATACATGGTCGGAGTGTCCCATCTTTCTTTCCCACAAAAAAGAACCCTGCCCCCGCTGGAGATGAAGAGGGGCGGATAAGACCAGCCTTTAACGAGGACTCAATATACTCGGTCATAGCCTTCTTTTCGGGGCCAGAGATGGAATATAGTCTACCCTTAGGAATAGGGGACCCCGGGATCAAATCAATGGGGCAATCATAAGGCCTGTGGGGAGGAAGGGAGGTTGCCTTCTTTTTACTAAATACCTCACTCAACTCGTGGTAACATCTTGGGACTGAAGTCAGGTCAGGAGTTTCAGAGTCTGTGACATGAACAGAGGCAATGTTATCACTAGTTTTCACATTATGACAAGACTTTAAACACTTGGTTTTACATTCTTCTGCCCAGTTCAAGACCCTCCCAGTACTCCAGTCAATGTGCGGGTTATGTTTCTTCAGCCAGGGAAAACCCAAAATGAGAGGATACTGGGCAGAGTTATATAAATGAAATTGCATAAGTTCATAGTGGTTATCAATGATAACTGTGAGCAGTTCAGTCTTGTGCGTCACTCGAAAAATCCGACTGCCATCGAGAGCGCTGGCCTCTATAGGCTGAGATAATTGTTCTGTTTTTAGCTTGAGTCTCATGGCACAATCCCAGTCCATGAGACTTTCATCAGCCCCCGAGTCAATGAGAGTCTCCAAACTAAGTGTGGTGTTGTGATGCCTCACCTTAGTCTGGGTTAAAGCTCGAGGAGGGAATTCCGTGGAGGAGAAACGTCTCCCCAGTACCCCCCTGTCGACTGGTGAGCCTGTGCCTTTTGCCGGACACGCTGCTAGCAGATGCCCTTGCTGTCCGCAATAGAAGCACCTGCCTTCCTGCAGGCGACGACGGCGCTCCTCTGTGGACAGTTTGGTTCGCCCCAACTGCATGGGCTCCTCCACCTCCTCGGATGGCCTCTCCCTCCGGGTAATGGGTGATGGAGCACGTGAGGAGCTCCGCCAACTGGGTGTAGTGACAGCAGCGCGACCCTGATGACGACCAGCTGCAGAGGCCATTCGGCTTCGTTGTAGCTCCTGTAAGCGGTTGTCTGTTCTTATGGCCAGAGTCATTACTGAGTCTAGATCAGAAGGCAAATCTAGGGGCACTAACAAGTCTTGAATTTGATCTGAAAGTCCCTTGAGAAAAACATCATACAGGGCCGTGGTATTCCATCCGCTATCCGTGGCTAGGGTGCGAAAGCGGATAGCATAGTCACAAACAGAGTCTCTATTTTGTTTGATGTTGCTCAACTCACGTGCTTTCTCTCGGTCGGATGAGAGGGGATCGAAAGCCTTCCGCAGAGCCTGTTTAAACTCCTTGAGGGATCCGCAGATCATTGAATCCCGAGACCATTCAGCCGTAGCCCATGCCCTCGCCCTCCCGGTGAGGTGGGAGATCATGAATGCCACCTTCGATCGTTCCGTAGGAAAGGCTGAGGGCAAGTGTTCATAATGCATATCACAGTCCACAATAAACGCCCGACATCCTCCTGACTCACCAGAAAACTTTTCTGGGGGGGAAAGGCGAAGAGTCGTGGCATGGGGAGCTGAGATCAATGAAGCTCTGGTATCCGCCGGAGATGGTGTGGTCATGGTGTCTGAGGGAGAGGGATCCCTTGTGAGATGAGCAAGGACTTGATGTACTTGGTTTGCCAGGAGGTTAACTTGGGCTGTCATAGAGGCTTTGAACTCCTCCTGACTTTTAGCCATCCCCTTCACGCCACTGTGCAGAGAGGCCATGTGCTCCTCCTGCTGAGTCAGGCGGGTGTTCTGGGAGCGAACGGCCGCTGTCAGTTGTTCTGAGTCGGCTGGGTTCATGCTGGTCAGTTCGTAATGTCACAACCGAACAAGGACTTGAACCCAATAGCACGACTCAGAGACAACTTCCAAAAATACTCAAATTTATTGGACAAAGTAACAAATAAAAATCACTCTCAAAGGGAGGAAAAGTATCAACAGAAAATCACTCTATCGAGGAATCACTAGATAAGCAAAAGGCCAAAGTAACAAATTATAATCACTCACTGGGAGGAGACAAAAGGTCTAGGCAAGGTGCCAAATCAAAATCACTCTTCACGAGGAAAAAACTCTGATGGCTCAAAAAGGGACAAAACAAAGTAGCAACTAAGAAAAGCAAAAACCTTACAAACAATTGACGTGGCATGGATTGGCGTGGGTTCTCTGGCATGACAGACAAGACGAACTGACGCAGGGCAGAGGGAAGCACAGGCTATATATAACTCAAAGTAAATGGGGAACAGGTGGAAACAATCAGGGCGGGGAAGATAATCAGACTGGCGGGAAAACTACAGGGGAAGGGCAAGTTATCTGAAACGAGAGGAAAGAGAGATGTCAAAATAAAACAGGAAGTCACAAAACAAATAGAAGGCAAAACTAAACATAACTTAACACAACTTTCTGGATATGACAGTAAGCTGTCTTATGTTTTCAGTCAGAGCACTGAGGTCAACAACTCAGCACCTCCTGGTCCGTCCATGTTCTGTTCTGAGGCACGAAGAGTCTGCCAGACCATAGACCCGAGACTATTGATTATTGGAATAGTGTTGTTTCACTCATAGTTTTTACCTTATTTAGAGATTTTAGTTTCTTAATATTATTTAGGCATGAGGTTGTTTTTGAATGTGAAATAGAAATAAAGTTGACCCTGGTCAAAATATTAAACTGTGTGTCTGTGTGTGTGTCTGTCTGTCTGTCTGTCTGTGTGTGTGTCTGAGTGTCTGTGTGTGTGTGTGTGTGTCTGTCTGTGTGTGTGTGTGTTTGTCTGTGTGTGTGTGTGTGTGTCTGTCTGTGTCTGTGTGTTTGTCTGTGTGTCTGTCTGTCTGTGTCTGTTGTCTGTGTCATGTCTGTCAGTGTGTGTGTGTGTGTCTGTCTGTCTGTTTGTCTGTCTGTGTGTGTGTGTGTGTGTGTGTGTGTCTGTTGTCTGTGTGTGCGTGTGTGTGTCTGTCTGTTTGTCTGTCTGTCTGTGTGTGTGTGTGTCTGTCTGTCTGTCTGTCTGTGTGTCTGCCTGTCTGTGTGTGTGTGCGTATGTCTGTCTGTGTGTGTGTGTCTCTGTCTGTGTGTCTGTCTGTCTGTCCTGGCCAGAGTGTCCTTAACATTTTTAATTTTTAATAATTCCTGGTTAAGATTTCATTTTTTAGTAGTATATATCTATTTTTCATGAATCATTTTTTATTTGATCTGATTTTTATGATGACTATTACATCTTTTTAATTGTGCCTTATTTAAGGACACTTGTTCTCTTATTCCTTATTTACTTACTTCTCTACCTTTGGTGTTCCCTGATCCTCAGCTCCTTTGTCATTTACAATCAATTCAACCTTCACATTAGTGAGAAATGTGAAGGTTTACAGGCACTTTGTATTCAACTGTATGAAAAGTGCTATTATTGATTGTCTTATTATGGGAGAAAAAATGGATCCTGTTTCAACTGATCAAATGCTCCAAATGTGTGTTGGTCAAATGGAAGTCCTCTTTCATCAGTGTTAGAATCTAATGATCTATGATTGACAGCTTTGCTTTTTCCTTTAGTGTGCGGTCCACAAAAAGCTTTGTATCCTTATACCAAACCTTGATATTACTCACATGTTGCCTTCAGTCTAGTTTTCATTATATACATTAAAAACAAATAAAAGCAAATACACATAAATACTTAGTCTTTGTGTTTCATTACTTTTAAGCCTGCTGCTCTGCTTTGTACTGTCACTAAAGATCTGGCTGGTCATTAACCATTCAAAGCACTCAAGTCTCAAGTCTGTGTGTGTGTGCGTGTGTGTCTGTGTGTGTGTGTGTGTGTGTGTGCGTGTGTGTGTGTCTGTGTGTGTGTGTGCGTGTGTCTGTGTGTGTGCGTGTGTTCGGTATTTACATTCCCTCGGGCTTTGTGGACAGAAGCCAGCTAGCTCATTATATATCCTTTGGAGGATTTTAATTGTTAAATCTGAACAAAGATGGCTCAGTGGCCATTTCTGCACCACATTTGTGTGTGTGTGTGCGTATGTGTGCGTGTGTGTGTATACTGTGGAGGTTAATTTTTGACACTTTATTACAATTTGCCTCACGGTTTTGTGTTTTTGATGACCTGTTTCATGTTTTTAAAATTCCGGTTTTACATGATGTTAAATATGTGAGTGGATAGATACAATACATAGACGATAAGTGTTGTTTTGTAAATGTTAACTTTGGTTTAACAGTTTATCATCATTTTAATGTAAAACTATTTTGTCAGAATGAGGAAACACATAGTATATAGACATTGTTTTGGCCAGTTTCATACATTTGTCATAATGTTTAATGGATTTCTAAAAACCAGTATTGACGCTATCTTACATATAAACCCTGTTATTGCTTTATATCTTATCCTCATCCGATTGTTTGTGTTTTGTTGGGTTATTTGCAAGATAAAACTCTAATATCTGGTCCAACACTAAATCTAAGCTGCTCTGTATAACTTTATTTGACACAGTTAAATCACATTGTTCACTTCAGATTATTCGATGAAATTGAGGCAGCACTAAAAACTGTGTAAATACAATGAAAGATGAGTAATAGTTTTTCCACTGGTCAATCACACTGTTAAAGAGAAGAGCAGTAAATGTCATTGTCTCTTTTAGAAACACACTTAAAAGCTCATAAGCGTTTGGCGGCCTCTGGCACAGAGCTGCACATAAATTTAAAGCTTTCACAAACTGACTTATGCCTTGCATCCTAATGGGATGAAAGGAGGTCGACTGTGAGCGGAGCTCCAACATAGGCTCAGTGTGCCGCCTGCTGGCTAAGCTGCCAAACAACATTTCTTATCTCTACAGCGAAACAGCTCCACCTACTGGACATAGGGTAGTGATACTACACTGCAGCTGGACTGGACATGTGGAAAGAGAAATGCATCTGGATTTTCAAGAGTACCTTAATATCACTTTAATTTAATAATTAGGTAATAGTTTTAAGGGTTTGAGGGTCACATATAGCATAGCAGCTGTTCATGTGAAAGGTCTTTTAATGCACTGCGTCAAATGGAACGGGCGAAGGCGAATGCAGCGGCTTCATATTTCCTCACTAACACATCACATGATTATTCTCTTACTGAATGTCTTTCCCAGTCAAACTCTGCGGTTGCTGCTGCTGCTGCTGCTGCTGCTGCTGCTGCTATATTGAGCAACTTTTCTTTGCATCATATTTTTACAGATAAATAATTTTTACAAAAAGCCAAAAAAGTATTTATTTGCATATAATGACTAAAAAGCATTACATGTACATGAAGGTGAAAAGCATGACATATTAATATAATATGGTAATTAAGATACATATTTGCAAGTCAGTCAAGGTTTACATTGTAAAATGACAGCTTCAGAACAACACTAGGGCACATATTGGTCAGAGCATATAACAACAATCTTATCAAGTAAAGTCTTTTCCTCGCCTTCGTATTTGACCACAACACCCAGGCACATGGTCCCATTTAATGTTAAACTTGGTGCACATACAACCAATAACTCGTTCCACGTGGATCCCGGCGTGAGCTAGTTTGCTGGTCTGTTCCACATCTTTAGCATCCAGTTGGCTGCGGCCCCTGGTGAATGCAGGTTTTTTCAGTGTGGCACCCTGCTGTCCACCTGTGTTGTCCATTGGAGCAGCATCCTCCTGACATGTCTGGACGACCCTGTTTCCATCTCAGCTACAGATGAAGTGTTGTCTGATGGTGATAAGAATAAGAAATATTGTTGTTATACAAAATCATTTGAAATCCAAACAAAAATCACAAGGTGCTGTAATATTGATCATACAGATGCATTGATCAGTGAATCATGGTATCCATTCATTCAAGTACCAAAACATTTACCTGAAGGAGCTGCATTGTCCTCATCATTAGCTTGTCCTGCTGATGCTGTTTCCACCCACGTGAGAGATTGTTGTTGTGATCTTTTCGAACGGGTCAAATGTTTTGAAATTGCCTTTTAGTTATTATCATTATTATTATTAGCTTTATTATTATTTATATTTCTTCATTTATTTCTTCATGTTTATCTATTTTAATCATTCGAAATAAAGCTATCAATCAATCGTCTCGTCCTGGCTCTTAACCGGGTAAACCTCGATGTGCATCTGAGACATGGTGTAGAACCTGATAATGTAGTAAACCTGATAATGTAATAAACCTGATAATGTAATAAAGTGCATTTCCCAATAATGTAATACACTTTTTACCAATAATGTAATAAAGTATTACATTAACAGGAGGTTATTACATTATCAGGTAATAATTCCCCAATATTGTAATAATTTAACAGCAGACCACCCGTTACTTGGGTTCAAGTTGTGATACTGTGTAAGCAACGCAAGCTCCAGAGCTCTAGCACCACCAACAGGACAAAGTTGGACATGCATGTATGTACATTAACTTTTGACTTGTTCATCCGTTTTTCACAAACGATGTATCACTGGAACCCTTGAGCCAAGTCGAGTTCAACGCATCCTTAATGTTTTTTTCGGCCATCTTTGATTTGATCCATAACCTTTCAAAGACTTCTCTTGTCACACATTTTGTGTAATCTTCTCAAAACATCGTTCAGATGATCTTCAGACCATGCCACACCAATGCATTCAACATTCACTTGGCACTTTAACTGTACTGCAATGTTTAACCGTACTGCAATTTAACAGGCTGCTGCTAAACATCATTTACATTGATCTCTACACTGACAATTGCTGCTTAACGTCTTAGGGAAGTGTGAATGTGCGTGTGAACAAAAACGCTCTCTCTTTTTGTTGCACTACTTGTTGTATGTACAGCTTAATGACAATAAAAGTGATTTGATTTTGATCTTGAAATTCAAAGGCACTTGGCCGTGGCAGCCAATCAAACATGTCGTTGAGGTCACCAAACAGGAAGTAAGCCAATTTCTCTGCAACCTTTTAACATATTTTAACCAAACTTGGTACATCGATTCATGACATCATCATTTGGTGACCTTTGACCTCTGGGGACGCTGTGTTTAAACTGTTTACTTAATTTCAACACCCCTTTCCATCACATCGGACAGTCTTGCCATCATCCCCGAGAAAGAAGCGGTCCCTATTCCTCCAGAATCTTATCACAGCATTGCATTGCACTTTTGTTCGTTTTTTAACAGGGATTTCAATTTTTCCTCGTAGTAACTTGGAGATGGTTTTATACGTTTCATCATCCATTGGCTGGTGACCATAACCACAGCACATTAAGCACAAAAAACATTAAGGATGCGTTGAACTCGGCTTGGCTCAAGGGTTCCAGTGATACATCGTTTGTGAAAAACGGATGAACAAGTCAAAAGTTAATGTACATACATGCATGTCCAACTTTGTCCTGTTGGTGGCACTAGAGCTCTGGAGCTTGTGTTGCTTACACAGTATCACCACTTGGACCAACGGGTGGTCTGCTGTTAAATTATTACAATACTGGGGAATTATTACATTATATTACATTATAATGTAATAACCTCCCGTTAATGTAATACTTTACATTATTGGTAAAAAGTGTATTACATTATTGGGAAATGCACTTTATTACATTATTGGGGATTTATTACATTATCAGGTTTCAGGTACACATGGTTTGTGCCGTTTCTCTTCCAAGCTGAAAAACGATTGAAGCGTGGCGGTCGTGAGGATGACTATGACAATTTACTACGCAGCAGCTCCTCGCCATCTCTTATTATACTGCAGACAAAGTATGCTATACAACAATAACTTTACGCACGCACTGCATACCGTATACATTTGAAAAAGTAAAGTTTATCTGACATCATCATCATCCTATACATCACATTTGCCCATTTTTGGTATTCTATCTCCAGTACAGACGCCACTTGAGGACAAAAATGATTCTCCCGTTCTCCTGTCTCCTGAAAAAGAAGTTGTGTCAGCTTATTCTATACATTCTTCTGATTGTAAATGTGCACCATAACAGGTTTGACATCAGTGCCATTTAGTCCAAACAGGACGCATCTGTGCTTCTTGCCACACTATGTCTGGAACTGGCCTACAGGCTTCCATTGTAAACATGTTGTAAAAATCAACCCTCTCATGTGGAATGTTCCTGTGTGTGATTGCTAAAGTCCGTATTATATAAAAGCAACACATGTCTTTATAATGAGCTCATTCTAATTACACAGATCACACCACATGCAACTCTTATATTTATATGTCTTTTTTCAATGTTTCTAGTTTATTCATTTGTTTATGTTAATAAACCCTAAGCATATGTTGTAGGTCTCTGCTCAATAATTGCACGCATATAATGAAATTAGTTTATACCTGCAACCACAAGATCTATTTGAATACTTTGGGTAGGGAACACTTGTGAGATTTGTTTAGATGTGTAAATGTGTGTGTGGTGAAGAGGAAATGAAGATGAATCTGTCAGGCAGAAAAACACTCTGAATCACTCTAATCATAGTGCAATATGTTAACATTATCTCTGATAAAGTGAAGCAAAACAAAATAAGTACAACAAGTACAAGTGATGTTCATTTTTATATGTTTTTATAATAATATATATAGTATTACAAAGCCCCAGACATGACATGGGGGGGGCTGTGATTCGTGGCCACAAAATACTTATTAGTTCCCACAAAATGGGTTTAATGTGCACTCAAAATTAATAATATTAATAACATTGTCATGAAATACCGGGAGAGCTGTAGTAAAGCGTAAAATGTAAAGCGAGCGAAGAGGGATGAGGTTGTCCAAAGCCTGGCATTACACAGGCATAGTTGTCAGGAGCGGTGTGGGGTTAAGTGTCTCGCCCAAGGACGAGAGGAGCCGGCCAGGTATCGAGGACTCACCGTACCTTTGAGCATTGCACACGTTCATTGATGTAGTTGTGGCTTTTGGATTAAAAAAAAAAATCTGTTTTAAAGTATTCTGTAGAAAGTAGAGACAAATAAAGACCAACAAGAACAAAACACCTCTCTCTTCCTATTCCATCTCAAACCAACGAAACTCACTGAACTCAAGCTGGAATACATATCTCTCCTGTTCTGGCTTCTTTACACTGGCTCACTGTGTCATTAAGGATTGAATTATTGTTTTTCTTTTTGTTTTTATTGAAGATGCACAGAAGAAGCATTTACAGAACATCACAAAATAATATGATCTATGCATCCATATTTATACATTGAAGATCAAAAAGACATAACAAATAAAACCCTAAGCCCCACCCACACACAAAACCCTCCCAAAAATAACAATATCAATAATAGAAATAAGAAAAAACAGAAAAGTAAAGAAAAAAAGGAAGCATGTGAGGAGAGGAATCTTTTATACTATAAAAGTTGTTACATTCTTTCCTTATATTTTAAACTGCGGGTGATGATTCCCAGATTCTCAGTGATATTAGCCGGAGGTTGAAGCCAGTTCCTTGTGATCGCCTTCTTTCCAGGCGCCAGCAACATTCAGATTTATGAACAGTCCCGTTTAAATGTCCAAGATATAACACACTTATGTATCCCATGACATCCCAACACATTACATAAAATGGAGTGAACAGATTTCCAGAATGGTAGAATTTTAGGACTCTAGAACATGTGTGTGATTGGGGTCCAAACATGACTGATACTTCTTTAATATTGGGTGTTATAAAGCATCCGGTGGTGGAGTGGATCTGTGGTTAAGACCGGTACCCTGTGTGCGAAAGACATCATGGTCGCAAGTTTGACTCCACCCCTGACTAATTGTACTCAATTCTGTTGTAAGTATCACATGTATCTAACCTGGTCCGTCCATGTTTGCTGTGTGTTCCACATTTTATTCCAAATTTCATCTGTGATGTCCTCAATTCAATTCCTTTTTTAGTGTCCACTAAATATAAATAAAGAACTGAAATAATGTGTTGATTGTTTTGTGTTATGATTGTATCATTATATTGATTATAGGATTCATTTCATCTTGATTTTTCTCTCCTAATAATCCTGCATCCTGGTTTTGTAGTTCATGCTTAACTACTAAACAGCCTGTGGAGGGCAGCATTGCACGTTACAGTGTAAACACTGCCGTTAATCCATTAGAAGAATAAGAACTCGTTGTGAAGCCACGCCCATCGGATGTACGTAGAGTTTCCCCGGGAAAGGTCGATTAGTCGAGGAGAGTCTTCACTTCAACGTGTAAGTAACAAGCTTTATACGTAAATATGACACAGACCGAAGTTAATGTTTGTTGATGTTCGTTTCAGTACTTCCTGTTAATGTTTACAGGAAGTAATGCGGAAGCGGCCTCGGTACTGCACGTGGCCAGTTGTGTTGTTGTTTTTATTTATAAAGTTTATAACTCGTTTATAACTGCTACGTTGTTGTTGGAGCCTCTAAAGCCTAACGTAGACCGCACATTGTGCATTGTGTTGCAGGATACTTTTACAAATAAGAACATTACGACTGTGTGGGCTTTATTAATGTAGTTTAGTCAAGTAAGCAGTTATTAGAGCAGTGTATCATATTAGTTTGAGAGTCACTTATTGTATTGAGTTTGAGTTTGGTTAAAAACCTCGAACCCCCTGTGAATGGTACCAGTATCCCTGCTGTAGCTCTGCTAGGTGTGTACTTCAATGTGTGAAAACAAGTTTGCAAATGAATAGCAGAATTGAAGGCCCCGCCCTGTGAGGTCAGTACTAATGCAAACCTGACAAAGAGCTGGCTTTAACATCACAGTTCACACCTGGTATTAACATGTGTGCTGGGTGTGTCTCCTGTGATCACATCAAATACCGTCCATCCATCGTTCTTATCCTCCACATCAGGGTTTGACCATAAAAGAATCAAATCCGAGGAGCCAGAGTGTCTGAAGAAAATGAAGCAGAATTTCCAGCCCCATCCAAACATGGGTCCATCCATGGGTTGAATCAGATTGTTGTGTAACTGATGTCTCTCTGCTGTCCTCATGTTTGACTTGTGTTCCTCCTCCAGAGAAACAATGGAGAAAATAAGTGAGAAACTTCTGCTGCAGAAAGGCTCGCCAAAGACCGACAGACTGGAGCAAATCACCTCCCTGAAGTAAGTCTGTTGCCTTTTGTGTGTGTGTTGCAGCTCATGACTCCCTGTGGTTAAAGTTTCAGAACTCTCTGTGAGCAAGAAACAAAAGTGAATTTATTGTTTGACTGCAGTGTAACGCAACCTTTGAAGTTATAACGCTGACACAAAGAGACACATACGTCAATTTAAAGTTTTTCAATTTTCAGTAAAAAGAAAATGTTTGTCTGTGTAAAGTAAATACTGGCCATGAGCAGTAGGTGGAGCCAAAGTTCACCACATAAGGATCACTAGGTTTAACTTGATGTTGTACATAAAGAGAGCTCAGGGCTGCTGATATATTTCCTATTTTTATATGTTTCCTGTCTTTTCTTCATCAGTCCACGTAGTCCTCCTCACCTTCTGCGTGAAGGGTGTTTCAGTCGAATTCTTGCTCACTGAAACTCATTCACATGTACCTTTGAGTTAGGGCTGGGTGATATGGACTAAAAGTCATATCTGGATATTTTTTCTGTGATGTAATCGGGGTGTCCCCCAAAGCATTATAGCATATTAGATCAAATGTTTTCCAGAGGCAAACCCTTTAAAAAATAAACAAACTGTCCGTTATAAGTTTAAGCCACATGCCAAATGTCAGAGGTCACTGAAATAAAAAAAAACAAATCTCTTTCCTGCATGACAAGAATATACAGTCATTAATTCAAAAATACAATACTGTTACAATGTTAACAGAAATACAAATGGATTAACAAACATGTCTAATAAAATAAATCTGTGAAAATGAATGCGTCATTGGGTTTGAACAATTTTCTCAATGATTTCACATAGATATTTAACTCATAATTAAATAATGTCTTATATGTTATTATCAATATGTCCAAAAGTGACTGACAGTAATGGAAAATAAGGCAAAACTCTGTAGTGTGTGAACTATGAACCAGCTAGTCAACGATAAATCTAACACAACAAGAGAGGCGGGACTTAAGGCAGAACAGCCAATCATCAGCCGGTGTCATGTTTGAGGCAAAAACGGGGCAGAGAGGAGGCAGCCGTAGGGAGCGCAGGAACGGAGCGACTGTAGTGAGGCGTAAAAACTGCAGAAAAAGTGTGGGTGTTAAAACATCCACATCCCCCACGGGTGGGTGTGTGTGTAGGGAGGGAGAAATAGGAGCAAGCTTGTGTATTGTCAGTTTAACGCAAAATGAACTATATCAATACAAGTGATATTGTCCCGCGTTATATCTCATTTAGAAATATATATATATATATATGTTAAAATATGGAGATATCGCCCAGCCCTAGTTTGATTATCATTATTATGTCTAGTTTACCTCCCTTAAACATAAAAACTGGTAAGACAGGTAAGACTTCTTCAAACTCCCTCCATTCCCATTCAAGTCTTTTTATGCACAAATGAAAAATGCTGATGGAGACACATGTAGAAACACTGTAGTGTGGAAACACTAACTTGAAGCTCTCTGCTCCTCAGTCTGTCTAAGCTTGGACTGAAGCTTCGGGACTTGCCAGTCAGGTTGCTGTCCTGTCTGCAGTCCCTCGAGCGTTGGGATCTGTCTGGAAACGCACTGCAAGAGTTACCCAAGAATCTGAAGCTGCCTACACTTCGATACCTGGATCTGAGTGACAACCAGATGGAGGATGTGACAACTCTAGAGTCTCTAAGCAGCTTGGAGGAGCTGAAGATGGAGGAAAACCTTTATATCACTGTGAGGACTCGACTTAAAGTACAGTAGAGGGGAAAAGTGATGATTCATCATAAAATCAAATGCATACAGAAAAAAATACACACTTATAGATGCTGGGATAGATTAATTTAAAAACACACAAAAGGGAGCTGAGGATACACTATCCCACCAGTTTGTATATATATGCATGTATATACGTGTGTGTATATATATGTATATGTATATATATACATACATATATACACACACATATATATATATATATATATATATATATATATATGTATATATATAAATATATATAAATATTTACCAGTACAGACCGTATGTAATTTTTTGTTTTGTTTCTCAGGTGAGTGATAATTACAAACTGATGGTACTGTTGCCCAACCTGAGGATCTACAATGGTAAAGATGTCAGTACTACTGCCAACCATTTGCGCTATGTCTACACTGAGAACCTGAGAACCAGGGTATGAATTATTATTATTATTACTATTTTGATCCCTTTCACTAATCCAGTATGAGGTCATGTTATAGGCGAGACAACGATGGTTATTAAAAGTGTTGTACAGTGCAGGTACTTCCCTGCTGTTAGTGAAAACTGTGCTGTCTTTAGATCCATGCACTGTGGGAGAGGAGCTTCCATCTCCCCGATCCTATCACAGCAAAGAAGCTGTCTGAGCTGGAGACAGAGTTTGTCAACACTGCCCGTCACCAGGTGAAATATGGACCCAGCTCAGTCTCTGACTTCGTCAAATGGAAGGTGAGTCACTATGTTCTGTTCACACACTGGGAGACATTTACTTTTGAGAAGTCACTTTAAGTTACTATCTCTCTGTCACTGTGGGTTTTAGGTGGAGATTATGGCAAAAGAGTACCTGCACTCTCTGGTAGAACCAAAGACGCTACGGGAGAGCAACAAGACAACTGATACAAAAGACAACTGTGTAAGAGCTAAAATCATTTCTGTTACATTCAGTTTTATTTATTCACAAAACACACTTTGTCTCACTGGACACATCTTCAGACCTGTTTTAATGTCTGCACATGAAAGTGATGAAACCTTATGTGCGCCCTCTGCTGGATTCTAAGGGATACTGATTAGGCACTTAGGTGCAGGATCTGAAAGTAGCACCACCTTTTCTTATTTGGTGATTATTTCCACAGCAATGGCTTATAAATTATTCATTGACTAGTATAGAAAATGTAAGTTTGTGAATTTGTGAATAATTATTTCTAGTATTGGCTTTTTCAGGATATCTCAACTCCTACTAAGAGGAAAAAAACACCAGAAACCAGCGTAAGTCTGGCGCCTGGTAAAAAGCTGTGCTCAGATCTCCCTGACTCTTCAGCTGAAGACAGTCCTTGCAAATCCCAACTCCTCCTCAAATCTAAGACATTTACTGAGAACAACTGTGTCAGGATGAGCCCCCGCAAGAGAGGCACGTCTCCCTCCACCCCCGGCAGAGGACGGCCCAGGGTGGAGACACCCAGGACAGCTGCTAAGAGAGAGAACGGTGCACAGATTAAAGAGGAGATGGATGCGGGTGCTAAACAGAGGGCTATTGACATGCTTCCTGCACTAAAGACACAGGTAAACAATAATGTAATGAATGAATAATAAACAATAATTACATTTGAACTTGTGACCATGATGTCTCTGCACATGGGATATACCGGTCTTAACCACTGAGCTACCCCACCCCTAATAATAAATAGATGAGGGTGTCAATGCTGGATCATTGGGGTTAGGGTTAGAGAACCTCTTCTAATGTTGAATATGGTTACATTAGACATCAATAGTTCACTTTTTCCCTCTGTGACCCACCGCAAAATAATAATGTTAGCTCTGCAATTGCATTCATTTTGGTTGTCCATCTGTACCAAGTGTCCAATTATCTCAGTCGTCTCTCTCCGTCCTCCTGGTTTTTCCTCTCAGCAGCCGCTGAGTCTGAAGCCTCTTCACGTTCTCCAGTGCCACAGTAAACAGGACAGCAGCGAGGATTTCTCCACTCAGCTGTGGGCCTGTGCTTTCCAGCCGCTGCCACCTTCCTCTGGTACACAGAGAAACACGACTCTCACTTAAATCAAGTTTTTTAATTGCAGCTCAGATGATGTACACATGTACACATTTTGATGAATCCTTTTCATCACAGGAAATCACAGTCAGTTCTCTGCTGTATTGACAGGCGGTGCTGGAGGAACCCGTATGGTTGCCACCTGTGGAGGTGACTCTATCTGTGTGATTGACTGTGAAACAGGGATGGTGATGAAGAAATACAAAGTTCCTGGGGAGGTATAGAAACCTTTTTTTATTATAATGCAACTAAATCAGTCATGATTAAAATACACAGGAATAAAAAAACTGAAGTTAGTGAGATTTTAGTCTTTTCAATTGTTCTGAAAATCTGAAAGACTTTTTCCATAATTGTAAGAAATTGTGGACTTATGATTTGACCTTGGATAAACTTTGCGGTCCTTACCAAACCTGAACATGAATTTATTAATACAAGGTTTCATATAAAACTGTGGTGCAGCATAACTGGCCTACTGAAAGTGTGTTGCTCATTTTTCTTCCCATCAGGAATTCTTCTCCTTGGCCTGGTCCACTGTGTTGATGTCCAGGGGAGGCGGGGCCTCAGCTCAACACTGCAGCATCCTGGCAGCTGGTGGAAAGAGAGGACTGGTCAAACTGATCCATCCCCGAAACAACGTGGCGTACGGGGAGTTCAGAGCCAGTCGCAAGTCCCTGTCTGTCCTCCGCTTCAACCATCACAAGGGAAACTACCTTTTTAGTGAGTCAATTATTATTTTTACACATAAATTTCCACTCGTTAAGTGACTGCTGAAGTTTTTTTGAGGTTCTGAAATGTTTGGTGGACGCTTGTTGTTGTGTTTTCAGTCAAACTCCAGCCTGTTTACGAGCTCAGTGTTGCCGTTGATCTACTGCTGACACGTTGATCAGATCAAATGTATTTTTGGGACTTTGGTGTTTAAATGAACCTAATTGAAACAACTTAACCAAATAAGGCAGCACAAGACCAGCAGCCCCCGTGTCCCGGCAAGCATTAAAATGCAGATCTTCTATTTGAACTCTGGTTTGGGAGAGTGAGCAGTTTCCAGTCAGAAAAGTCTAACCTAATAGTGTCTTCAGATATTGTAGATTTAGGCAGCTGTTGGATGTATTCGTTCAGCCTTTTATTAAGGAGCCCTTAAATTAAGGGGCATTTTCTTGAGTGAGAGCTTATTAGTAAGACACAGCTGACACACACCAGCTCTCCACTTCAACTTTGACCTCCTGCAGTCTGTGTCAGTCCTGCCTTCTTAAATAAAGGGAAAACACTTCACTCCTCTCTGAAACACTGAAGTTGGTTTCTCATCGTTCTTTTTACACCAGTAAAGTTTTGAGGTGTCACAGACGTGGTATATTTCTTCATCATCTCTTGCAGCGGGATCATATGATAACAGGATATTGATGTGGGACATTGGTGGAGTGGACAGCCAGTACAACTTCAAAGTTGTGTGAGTATTGAAACTTTTGTAATTCTTAAGTTGGAAAAGTGTTGATATGTAATGTTTGCAATAATGACAGCAGACTCACGATTCCTGTAGAGATGTTTTTGGCTGCACTGGACAATTTTCCTTTATGTATTCCATACAATTTATACTGTCCTTAAAACTTGTAAGTTCACGGATGGTAGGAAGCTGCTATACTGGGACAAAGTCAGTAGTCCAGTTAAGATGTGTCGCTGCAGTAGCTTGACTTAGTTCGTGAATGGAAATGAACTCGGTGACACACATGAGTCTAATTTAACTTCATGAGGTGAGCCACGGCACTGCTCAGTATCTATAAAGCTCGTTATTAGCTTCCTGCAAATGACTCAAAGTTGAGTTTCTGCTGCTGCATCTTCACATCAAAAACATTTACAGGGTGACTTTTATTGTGAAGTACTTACAGGAAGTGAAATGGGTGCTCAACTCAGTGGAGCTTTGTTTTAATTATCAGGTCATATCTTTGTTTGTTACAGCTTACGTTCATTCAGAGATGTGAACGTTGTTGTGTGTGAGGATGGTTTTAAGTGTCTATGTCACTATTGGCACATTTCCACCGACTCTACTCGCCTCGCCACGGTTTAAGTAGTATTTCCACAGTACCTGGTACCTGGTACTATTTTTAGCACCTGCTCAGGCGTGCTGACTATGTGATGATTGGTCAGAGTGCCGTCACAGGAAGAGACGTCCCACACACAAATCAAGCCGAACAGTGCTGAACTGTAGATCAGTTAAAACGACGTAACAATCCTATAAACGTGCGTTAATCTCCAACAACTACAGGAGCCTGGTGTAAAGTCACTAGTCACTTATGTGTGTGTGTGCGTGTCAAAGTCACTGCAGTTTCACTCAGCCGTGCAGTGATGACTCCGTCCACATTAAGTGGGTACTTTTATTTTTGTGCAACCTAATCATGTCGTGTTGTGTCGCGCCGAGGCGCGGCGAGTAGAATGGTGGAAATACGTCATGTGACCCTCTGCAACAAAGACAAAAGTCATCATATGATTCCACACTGTCTGTCCATTTTAGCTTTAACACTTTCCATGATAAACCTCTCTTTCTCCTTCTGTTGCCATTGTTTTCTATTTGACGGGTTGTGTCTGTGTCTGTAGTATTTGAATGAGATTGTGATATTTCTGCTCGTTCAGTCAGTTACTGCTGTTGGAAACCAGTGCCACACCTCTGCACATCTGCCTCCCTCCCACCTCCCCGAGCACTCACCTGCTCACAGGCTGTGAGGACGGACTGCACTGCTTCAACACACAACTTGGTGCCAACAGCACCACCAAGAGGTAAAGACACCCAACTGTGTTTTGTGTGTGCCTGTGAGTGAGAGTGCAGACATTGTTACTTATCAGGTTCAGCTTACATCAATACATACAGTAGAGAGTCTGTTTCAGAGTCTGTTTCCTCACATCTCCCTCTCTCTGTTGCATGTCTGCTCTGTGCTTTCTAAAAGAAATGTGTGCTTTTAAAGTCAATTTATTTTTAAATGTATTTTGAAAAATGCACAGAAGAAAACGTTCCCTGTAGTGATTATGATGAGAATGAGACGGCTTAACGTTTTGTTCTGTGTGTGATTTGAGTTACAACATAGTTTTTAAAGCGTAACTTTTAACTGTTCTGAGGCTGAATCTACAAAAAGTGGTTAGGAGTTATCAGTGAGTGGGGCGGAGGGGGGAGCACTGCAGTGACAGCGGCAGCTTGCTGTGTTATTTCCACTTGCAGTTTAGAGTAGGGCTGCAACTAAGGATCATTTTGATAATTGATTAATCTGCCTTTTATTTTTTCGATAGATAGATTATTAATCTAATAAAAAGGAAACACACACACTCTCTCTCTCTCTCTCTCTCTCAACAAAAGGGAAATGCAAATAATATATATTTGACCAGACATAACTTGGGTTTCTGAAGAAATGAAGGATCAAGTTAAACTGTCTGTAAATAATTGCATAAAAACTTTATACACTGTTATTCAGCTAATTATTGCTAAATGTTTCTACCTCTTTCGGCAAATTTGTGTGCGCACAATTTTCTTCTTCTTCTTCACGTGGTGTGTGGTTGTGAGAAGAGAGTAGCAAGGAGAGATAAAAACTCATATATCTAACTATCTATAAACATAAATATCTTTGTTCTTATTTTCTAATATTTTATGTATTGTATGGTCATTGGTATTATTGTGTTTTTGTTGTAGTTTAGTGTTTTTCCATGTTGTCCCTGAAGCACAGAGTGCACATCGTTCCTCCGTCTACTGTGACGGTGGAAGATCAGGTTGGACACAGGAACATCAGCTCTGCTTCCCGCATGAATAAAGCAGTGGTCGTGTTTCTTAAAGAAGAAAGAGAGGTAGCTAAACTCGTGGAGAGCGGCCTAGTGCTCAGAGGGAAAAACCAACAGGTGTCTCCGTTGGCTGTTGGGTTATAAAGACCTTAAACATGTTCAGTCTGTCAGAAGACAGGTGCTGATGTTTTTAGACTCAATCACTTGATGTTTCTTTCCGTGTTAAACGTGAGAACGGTTATTATATGGTGTTTGCCAGCTCTGGACATGGACATGTTGGACATAAGGATCGCATGCCCGCACAGGCGGCAAGCGGCGGATGCCGTGGCTGTGGTGCGTGTCGCGCCTGAGGACGTGTCACACCCGAGCCGCCTGAGCTTGCTGGTTCTGTGGCTGCGGTGTGTGTCACGCCCGAGGACATGCCACGCCTGAGGAGCTCGCTGGTTCTGTGGCTGCGGTGTGTGTCACGCCCGAGGACATGTCACGCCTGAGGAGCTCGCTGGTTCTGTGGCTGCGGTGAGGATCGCTCATGCCTGAGGACATGTCACACCCGCCTGAGCTCGCTGGATGCGCTCTGAGCTCGCTGGTTCTGTGGCTGCGGCGCCCACGCTGAGGCGCCATGAGGCGGTCACACCGAGCCTGAGCTCGCTGGTTCTGTGGCTGCGGTGTGTGTCACGCCTGAGGAGTCATGCCTGAGGACGTGTCACACCCGAGCCGCCTGAGCTCGCTGGTTCTGTGGCTGCGGTGTGTGTCACGCCTGAGGACGTGTCATGCCTGAGGACGTGTCACACCCGAGCCGCCTGAGCTCGCTGGTTCTATGGCTGCGGTGCGCGTCACGCCTGAGGAGCTCGCTGGTTCTGTGGCTGCGGTGCGCGTCACGCCTGAGGAGCTTGCTGGTTCTGTGGCTGCGGTGCGCGTCACGCCTGAGGACGTGTCATGCCTGAGGACGTGTCACACCCGAGCCGCCTGAGCTCGCTGGTTCTGTGGCTGCGGTGTGTGTCACGCCTGAGGAGCTCGCTGATTCCACGGCTGAGCCCTCACTCCACATATTGAAAGAATATGAAAGGAACATTCTCTGTCAGGTCTCAGAAAATCCATATAGACTGTGGTTCTTGATGCGGACACTTCCCCTAAAGGCTGCTGGCGGCTCCTGTATAAGCCTCCTGTTGAAAATACACAGAGCTACAGCTACAAACGCCTGGATCCTAGCACTGGGGAGGGATGTGCTTTTGTGGGCAGACAGAGACTCTAGAACACTTGGTGGTTTCATGTTCTTGTTTGGCAGACTTGTTGAAGTTTTTGCACAGGTGGGTAGAGGCTCTGGGAGAGGGTTTTTCTGCTTCCATTTTTATTTTTGTGTTGTGGTACACTGTTAAATAATGACGAACAATGGTTCTCATCAATTTCTTGTTGGCATCTGCTAAGCTTGCAATCCTGAAGAGCTACACAAACCAGGTGTCAGGTGTGGGCTGGACAGAGCCTGAAGGGCCTGGTCTCAGCCAGGCTCAGGATAAAGCACTCGTTCTACAGACTGACCTGTAACCCGGTCCTGTGTTCAGGGTCAGTGCAGCTTCATTAGTTGTGTGTGTGTGTGTGTAAGTGAGTGAGTTGATTATTGACTATTATTAATGAAAATTGTTTTCCTAATTAAAGTTTTCTTAAAGTCGTCTTCTAGCTTAATAGCTTTGGTTGGCTTCCTGCCCCACATTAGGGAGTAGCAACTGTATGTAAGATAACATAGATCCAACTAATCGATTATTAAATTAGTTGCCAACTATCTTAATAATCAAATTGAATCGATTAGTTGTTTCAGCTCGAGCTGCGTTCAGCGTGAGTGACATGTCTCACGCTGATGAGTGATAAAAGTCACCGCACATAAATTAGTCATCTATGAATCGATGATGTGAAGGTAAATGTCTTGAATTAGAGACCGATCAGCCAATCAGAAAGTAGCACTCACTGTTGCCGGGTAAATACACAGGTTGCAGAATGGACACACTGAGCTCCGATTCGCACAGCTGTTTTTTTGGGGGTTCTTCTCACATGGAAATACTCTGTAAATGTTGTAAACACAACAAACCGCAGTATTTCTACAGAGTGAATAAACAGGATTCTTTCTGTGATGTAGTAAAGTGAAGTACAACACGGGATCTTTTATTATGAAAAGTAAAGCAGATGTTTTATTTTACTCACAAGACTTGATATAATCTGACAGCAGGTCCAATGAGATGGAGATAACCTTCCCCATATATGAGAGGGAAGACAAAGACCATGACTACCACACTGTGGATGGCCTGAGTTTCCTTTCTGATGACATAGTCGGTAAGAGAGTCTCTGCCTGTGTTCCATTCTTACACACTCAGCAGTTCATTTTTGTATTGAGGCACTTGCCTTGTTTTTTCTTCATGCTGCAGCCTCCAAGAACTACTTGCATGGTTCAATTTACCTGTGGAGCTGGAGCAGGACTAAGGCTCAGCGGCCTGATAAGAAGAGCAGGACAGTGTTTGCTGTGGTTCTTGCTGAGCTGCAGTGGGCCAACACTGAGATTCCATACCTGGCTCTTAACACATGTCCTGGTAAGTCCACTTCATCATATCTGCAGAGCCACTTTCATCATTTGGGCTTCATTCTTTAACTGGAGAAAGGACTGCCACTAAAACCCAACCATTTATTATTAAGTCAAGTAAAAGAAACAGGAGATTATACTGTCCTCTCAGAATGTGTTCTTGTTACAGAGAGGAAACGTGTCATCAAAGTATTAGCACATTAACCTCCCTTTTTCTTTTTTAAAGAAATACAAATGACTATTTTAGAGATTAATGTGATGAACCACATCAAAAATCTAAAACTTAACAAATCACTAGTCAGCAATGGGTAACCTTCCAAATTATATTAATGTTTCTATCAGATTTCACATTCTTTTTCTGCTTTTATACAATGAAGCTTTTCACAGAATCAACTGTTTCATTCAAGGTCCAATTACAACAAGCCACACACACACACACACACACACACACACACACTCACACACACACACACACACACACAGATATACACACACACTCAGACAGACAGACAGATACACACATATAGACACACAGACAGACACACACACACAGACAGACAGACAGATGAGCCACTAAAAATAATACTTCCCTCCCACTCTGTGGGATGAATCACAAAGTGGCCTTCATGCTAGGAAGCCAAATCTCCAGTAATATCAAATGACTGGAATTTTGATGTGAGATTTTAAATGTGTTTAATGATACACATTTAAAGGAGGCGACCGGTGACTACACTTGTCCCTCACAGTCACTAACGTGTGTGTTCTTCCACTTGTAGGTCAGGTCTATGTCGTGTGTGGTGATGACAAAGGCAGGCTGTGGACATACCACGTCTCCCACCTCCACACTGGGAAAGCCATACCCCCCACTGAGGTATCATCTCCTTTAAATGGTCTCTTACATAAAGGGATAGTTTGAGTTTTTTGAAGCATGCTTGTATCTGTTACTGAAGCAGTCAGCACCAACTGCACTGTGCACCCTCTGTCCCGAGAACCTGCCTGAGAAACAGAGGCTTGCTCTCAGGGATACAAGGTACATAATCACCTAATGAAGTCTACAAGACTGTAAGACCACATTTTCAACTGTTTCAGCAATTCATTGATTACTAAATTAATCAACTGCTTTTATAATCGATTAATTGGTTTGAATTTTTTCCAACTTCCATTATACAGTTCTAGCACTGACTTGGCTCTTCTCTACTCGATTAGGTGTCACGCATTTACCTCGTCAACATGGGCGGGGTGGTCATCATAGCACTGAGCCACTCCACCCCTCAGGTGGAGTGGCTCAGTGGTTAAGACCGGTACCCTATGTGCGAAAAACATCATGGTCGCAATGGTTGCAAGTTCGATTCCACCCCTCGCTGACTGTATTAAGTCGCTTTGGATAAAAGCGTCTGCTAAATGACATGTAATGTAATTTCCTGCATGACTGGGTATAGTGACAAGCATATTTTAGTACAGTCACTATACTAAAATCCAGCTGAATGGGTTGTGATTGGACTCGCTGGCTTTCTGCAGTGTTGTTACGAAAGACTTTTCTGTTAAACACTGAGATTTTAGTGTTGGAGAATAACATGTTTTCAGGATTAATGTCACATTTTAGTATTGGCTCAGATATATCGGCCGATATTTGCGCTTTTTACGTGTATCCGCATCGGCCGTAAAAGACCCATATGGGTCGACAAAAACACCAGGTGCCAAGTACTGACCCTCATGGAGCAGCAAAAACCAGATCTGAGCCGTGCTAGAAAAGCATTATTCTGTCAGCAGATAAACTGAAAATAACATGCAAGCATCTGGCACCCTCTGTTGGTCATAGCGGCAAGTGCGGAAGCGCGTGTGCACATACACACACACACACACACACACACCAAAAACAATAGTTGACTTATTTGTTTTGCAGGTGCTCGAGTGGCCGATGCCTTTAAGGACGGATCACAGCCAAATGGACGGCCCCTCCATCAACAGTGTAGCAATGGACCCTGAGCTCCAGTACTTGGTGGCTCTTAGTGACAAGAATATGGTGATGGTGTGGAAAAGAGACCAGTGCTCCTCCTCCTGAGCAGCGTTCCTCCTCCTGACCAGTGCTCCTCCTCCTGAGCAGCGTTCCTCCTCCTGACCAGTGTTCCTCCTCCTGAGCAGCGCTGACCCTCCTCCTGACCAGCGTTCCTCCTCCCTCCTGAGCAGCGTTCCTCCTCCTGAGCAGTGTTCCTCCTCCTGAGCAGCTCCTCCTGAGCAGCGTTCCTCCTGAGCAGCTCCTCCTCCTGACCAGCGTTCCTCCTCCTGACCAGCGTTCCTCCTCCTGACCAGCGTTCCTCCTCCTGAGCAGCGTTCCTCCTCCTGACCAGTGTTCCTCCTCCTGAGCAGCTGAACTCACAGACACAAAGTGACTAATCTTCTCTGGGAGAGATGATGAGGATGATGATGAATCTCTAACTGTGTGTTGAAGATATCATTTTCTTTATTTTCTAAATGAAAATATCTCATGAACTTCTGCACCATTAAACTGTAGAATTTGATTCTCATGAACGAGTGTAGCTATGATACGCCATTGTCCTTATGTATCTTGAAAGAATAGATAGAATTTAGTATTTTACTTTATTGTTATTGTACTTGTAGGTACAACAAAATTGAGGATAGAAAGTGTAGAAAGAGGTCAAATCCAAAAGGTCCAAACAGAAAACATGGTTCATTTGATCAAATGTGTAGATATAGATCACAACGTCTGTATTTAATAATACACATTTTATGCAAAGTAACAGTTTCAGTTATGGCCGAGCTTATATTTATATTCAGTCGTGTCTTTTGTTGGTCTTTGCCACTCAACATGATTCCATTTATTATTGTAGGCTTTCAGCCTAAATTAATCACAACTGCTTTTATAATTAATTGGTTTGATTTTTCAATAATTAAAACATTGAAAAAGATTTTTCAGCTTCTTAAGTGTGAATATTTGGTTAGTTTTTGCTCCAGATAATGAAGAAGTCATTCAAACTTAATCATTTTGGATTTGTTAACAAGACATTTGGGAAGATCATCACTTCCAGGTTTGAGAAACACTGATCAATATGTTTCAATATTTTATAAAAGGTTCAAAATGAGAAAAATAAATTAAAACCATAAAAAACACGATAAGAAATAGCAGCCATACAATAATAAACAATAACATTAATTCAAATAAAAATCAGCGTCTCATGAAGTGTCAAGGGCCAAAGAAAAAAGTTGGGTTTTAAGGAGGGATTTAAAAACAGACGAGGACGAGGCCTGTCTTATGTGCAGAAGCAGATCATTCCAAAGATTTGGAGCTGCGGCAGCGAAGGCACGCTTGGTTTTAGGCTGATCAATAGCCTAAAAGGTAGGGTGGGGCTAGGCCATTCAGGGATTTAAAAACAATTAAATTCATTTTAAAATGGATCCTGAAGTGTATGGGCAGTCAGTGGAGTGAGGCTAAAATGGGGCAAATGACCAGCAATGGAGGACGCATTAACCCCCACATAAAGTGAATTACAGTAATCCAGCCGAGTGGTGACAAAGGCGTGATTTACCATTTAAAAGTGTTGCCTTAAAGAATTGGCTTTATTTTGGCCAGCAGCCGCAATTGAAAAAAAGCTTGATTTAACAACGGACCTGATCTGGTAGCTTCAGATCAGAGTCCATTTTAACCCCCAGGTTTGTGATAGTGGGCTTTAAAAGCTGGGCCAAGGAGCCCAGATCTACATGGGGTCCCAGTCATGCCACCAAACACTGTCACTATCACATGTCTTTTGTCATTGAAATTTAAAAAGTTCAGAGTCATCCAAGCCTTTATGTCATCAAGACACTTAAGTAAAATTTTAAAAGAGTATAAATGGAACATGAAAAAATGAAACATGAATTAGAGATAAAAAAGCAACTTGAAGTAGAGAGAATCTGCCAGGAATCAGAGAGAGCACAATTAGACCTGGAGAGGCAGCGTTTGGCTTTGGTCAGAGATGGCATGTTGTCTGGTGAGGATCAGGGCAGACAGGTGGCCAGCTCTTCCGCTCATCGCTTTGATGTGAATAACTTGCGCTTGTTACCTCAGTTTAATGACAGGGATCCAGACACCTTTTTCTCATTGTTTGAACGTGTGGCTACAGCTAGAAACTGGCCTGATGCAGACTGTGCCCTTTTGTTGCAGTGTGTCCTCTCAGGGAAAGCGCAAGAGGCTTATTCATCTTTGAGTCAACTCACTGAGCTTGAGTCAACTCACTTTAAACGGTGGTTATCTGGGCTTGATGTCACTACGTTTGAGAATCTGTGTGATTTGATGATTCTGGAGCAGCTTAAGAATTCTCTTCCAGAGCGCATTGCGAAATATATCACAGAGCAGAAAGTCACTACTGCTGCTGCTGCTGCAGTATCAGCAGATGAGTATACGTTGCTTCACAAGAACAGTTTCAGAGAGCGCTCTGTGGGGCGTGATGTTTTTGGTGGGCCAGGAAATTATTTCGACACTATGTCAGCTGAGATGCAACGTTCAAAGAAAGTTGTTTTGGAATCTGATTTTAAAGCAGGTGGCAACGCTGACAGTGGTAACCTTTGTAATTACTGTCACGAGAAAGGGCACTGGAAGGCAGATTGTCCTGTGCTTAAGGCTAAAACCAGGGGAATGAGAACGAAGCCTGCGGCATTCGCTGCCCCGGTTAAAAGCTGCTGTGTTTCGGAGGTGCCGGTCTCTCATGCTTGTGAACCTAGTGTTTTGGCGGCTTATGCTCCTTTCATTCGGGACGGGTTTGTGTTACTTGTAGGAGGTGATGTTAAGGTCCCGATAAAAATCCTGAGGGATACGGGGGCTTACGATTCCTACATTGTCGATTCTGTTTTGCCTTTGTCTGGAGAGACAGATACTGGTGGCTGTGTTCTTAGTCGTGGGATGGGGCTGAAAATTCTTCCTGTTCCTTTGCATAAGATGATTTTGAACTGTGAGCTGGTTAATGGTGAGGTGGCTGTTGGTGTGCGGCCAGCGTTGCCTATGGAAGGTGTACATTTTATCTTGGGAAATGGTTTAGCTGGTGGCAGAGTGTGGACTGACACTCCTCCCTCACCTGTGGTTCCATCTTGTCCGTCTAATTTTGTGTCTGAAGGCTCTGGTTGTACTCCACAAGTCCTTCCATTATGCGTAATTATGCGCGCTATGAGGAAGTCAGACCCTGACGCGCCATCTGACGGCGACAGTGATATCTTGTTGGAGGTTCCATCGCTGTCAGAGCTCCCTGCGTCACTGTCACATAGCGAGGTGGTGCAGGAGCAAAGTAATGATAAGATAAGTAGTGCTGCAAACGGATACTTCTTGTATAATGGCTTGCTGTTTAGAAAGTGGGTTCCTGTGAGTGAAAACGGTGTGGATGCTGATGTTTTCCAGATGGTGGTGCCAGTTAAATTCCGCCCTCTTGTCTTGACAGTGGCACATGATGAGTGTGGACATTTTGGTGTGCGCAAAACGTACCTCAACATCCTTAAACACTTCTTTTGGCCGCATGTCAAGCGGGATGTTTCCACATATATTAAAACCTGTCATGTGTGTCAGCTCACAGGAAAGCCTAATCAGAAGGTCAAGCCTGCACCACTGCAGCCTAATTCGGTTGTGAGTGAACCGTTTACACACCTCATTGTGGACTGTGTGGGTCCGTTACCATCTTCCAAATCTGGCTGTAAATATCTGCTCACAGTGATGGGTCAGAGCACCAGATATCCTGCAGCGTATCCCTTGAGGTCAATTACCACAAAGGCTGTGGTTAAGGCATTGGCTCAGTTCATTTCGATATTTGGTATTCCTCAGGTGGTGCAAAGTGACCAAGGTTCAAATTTTTCATCTAAAATGTTTCGGCAAGTGTTGACACTTCTGCGTATTACGCAGAATCAATCATCGGCTTATCGTGCGCAGACCCAGGGTGCTTTGGAGCGCTTCCATCAGACTCTTAAGTCTCTTCTGCGTGCGTATTGCACAGAGTTAGATAGAGACTGGGAGGAGGGGTTGCCATGGCTTCTGTTGGCCGCTAGGGAGGCAGTACAGGAGAGTACAGGCTTCAGCCCAAATGAGTTGGTCTTTGGACATGCTGTGCGTGGTCCCCTGGCTGTGCTGAAGGGAGATTGTGTGGATATGAATCCACCCACTAACCTGGTGGAATATGTGAATGGGTTTAGACATCGTTTGTTTGTGGCCGGTTGCATGGCGAGAGAAAAGCTGGGCCTGTCCCAGAGGAGAATGAAAGAATTGTATGACCGTCGTACAGAGCGCCATGAGTTCAATCCAGGGGACCAGGTCCTTGCACTTATGCCTATAGTTGGTTCACCTTTCCAGGCCAAGTTTGCAGGTCCGTACACAGTCACTGAGAAAGTCTCTGATTTGAACTATATTGTTGCAACACCAGGACGGAGGAAGACTAAGCGTCTCTGCCATGTGAATCTCTTGAAACCATATTACAAGCGTGAAGTTGATGCAGATTCGGGTTGCCACCGGAGGGAGGGCGTGCATCCAGCTCTTGCTGTAGTTTCAGAGGGTCTGGGGCATGATGGAGATGGGGTACCAGAGCCTGATGAAAGCTTGTTGTATGGGAGGCTAAGAAATTCAGAATCACTTGGTAACTTAGACAAGTTGTTGGCTCACCTGCCAGAGTCCAAGCGTGATGAGCTGTCTGAGTTGGTGCATACATTTTCTTGCTTGTTTGGTGACATTCCTTTGCAGACTGACTGGATCGAACATGATATCGATGTGGGGGATGCTCAACCGATTAAACAACAGTTTTACCGTATGGCCCCAGGTAAACGTGATTATTTGGAGGCGGAGGTCACATGCATGCTCCAAAATGATTTTGCTGTTCCACCATCGTCCAGTTGGGCTTCTCCGTGCATTCTAGTGCCAAAACAGGATGGAACACCTCGGTTTTGCACCGATTTACGGAAAGTGAATATTGTCACAAAATCTGACTCGTTTCCATTACCACACATGGATGACTGTATTGATCAGGTGGGGTCCGCAAGTTTTGTGAGCAAGTTTGATTTGCTTAAAGGATATTGGCAAGTGCCACTGTCTAAGCGTGCGCAAGGAATTTCTGCATTCATCACTCCGTCTGGCCTTTATTCCTATAAGGTGATGCCTTTTGGTTTAAAGAACGCCCCTGCGACCTTTCAGCGTTTGATGAATCGCGTTGTGGCAGGGTTACAGGGTTGTGCAGTTTATCTGGACGATTTGGTCATATACAGTGTTACCTGGCACCAGGGATGGGCAGTATTTCTAATACATGTATTTAAAATACGTATTTCAAATACAAAATACTATTTTGTAATTTGTATTTTATTGAGATGATGAAAATGCCTTCGTATTTTGTATCAAAATACTTTAGTGTTGTCTATTTTTGTATTTTCAAAATACTGTAAAATACTTTCTGCTATGGGCATGCACATGATTGCACTCACAACACAAAACGTACAGTGCTGCAGATTGAGTCATGTACTTGATACTTTGTCCTTACCTGTCAGAAGTTGTTTCAAAGCAAGGTGAGCAACCAAATGTACCTAGTTTATTTTAGTAACACATTTATTCTCAACCATGAATCTTTTTATGGCATGTTCCTGGTCAGTGTAATTTTAGGTGTTCTTTGTAAGGCTAGGCTATTTCACTTTTGTATGTTTTTGAACTCGCTGTGTTAGTTTCACTCTCTTTGATTTCGCCAGTGAACATTCAAAGAATCACGTTTTTAAAGTTATTGTTGTTACACGGTTTCTGCTTGTTTCATGTAGCTTATAGCCTAGATAGGAGTTTTGTACGTCACTGTCAATATGTGGTTAGGGTTAGGGACACTGGATGAAATCTGTGCCGAATATGGGCTGTCCCATGAACGTGTTGTTGCTACGGTAACAGACAGTGGGTCCAGTTTCCTCAAAGCATTTAAAGAATTGAATATTTCAGCAGTGTGTGTGGATGAGGAGAGTCAAAAAGATGGAGAAGATCTCTCATTTATCGCAATAGAGGAAAATGAGACTGGCATTATTTTACCAACTCATTTGCGATGCGCGTGCCATACTCCATCTTCACAGAGGATGCAGAGGTTTTCCAGAAGTCTACTCACAGCAAGGCTGAGCTAGATTCACTTCACATTTTGGAGGACCAAAGGAAGGACTTGCCATCTTTGGACCAGTATCCCCTCATCAAAAACCTTTTTGTAAGGTTCAATATGATCATTCCATCCATGTTTCATTTTCCATTGCTGGACTGATTAACAGGCCCCATTCTCAAAGAGATTTGTCTGAATGCAAATCTCTTTGAGAAGTTAGTTGTTAGAACCTAGTAGTTAGACACCACTAGGTTATACACACTGCTTTGCACATGATTAGATCACAACACTTGAGTTTACCATTTTCCTTTCTGTGTGTGACAACCTATTTTTTTTGTTTTTTTTTTTAGTTGCACTTTTTGTTGTGCATTGTGAAGAAACTCACCAAGTGTGGTAACAATAGAGTAAGGGCAGAAGTTTATATTGGGATGTCTAACATGAGGGGTCAGCATATCTAATCTGTTGACTGATTATGGAAGGAGTCGCTTGCTTTCAGATGTTTTTCCAGATAGTGTGCACAAGTGAAGGGATAGACGAAAAAGGCTTTTAGAAAGAAGTATTTTGTAGTATTTTCAAAATACAAAAATACAGTAGTTTATTTTGATACATTTTTGGCTGCTGTATTTTGTAGCTTATTTTGATACATTTTTAAGGTGGGTATTTTGTATTTTATTTGGAAATACATTTTGATGTATTTGTGCCCATCCCTGCCTGGCACTCGCATCTTCAGCGCATTCGTGCGCTTGGCTGAAGCTCGGCTCATGGCCGAGGATGGGTGGGCCAAGCTTCAGTCCGAGTATCCAGGAGGAGGGTGTATTTATTATTATTATTTTTTGTTTTTGTTTTAAGTAAGTATGATTTGTGTTATTGTGGGTGGGTCAGCGGTGTGTCGGCGACCTCCTTGGAGAGGCTGACTTGAGGGGGGGGTGTGACGGCCCCTGCCTAGTCAAGCCTCAAGTGTGTTAATACTGGTATGAGTCATGTGTATTTTCCCCGTAGATCAATGGGTACCTGGGAGAGTGTGGGTGTGGCAGCCAGCTGAATTTGGAGCACCTGTGTCTTGCTGCCACAGAGGATAAAAGGCCCTTCCCCAGTGCTGTTCGGGCTCTCTCTGGTTTTTGACGCTTCCACCAGCTGCAGGCCTTTTGTTTGTTTGATTCTGGTTCTGTTTTCACTCCGTAACACCATACACCTCATTCTTCACACACCCACACTTACATGGCTGATATCACTGACTGACACACTTCATATTTGCAAATTATTGTTTAGTTTTCTATTTAGTTATAATAAATATGTTTACTTTTCTGCCATCCATTGCGTCTCTTCCCATATATGTCATGGCCTAGGAGCCGGGTTATGACAATAGATAGATTCAACTTAGCTCATAAAAACAACAACCAGACCTCCTCTCAACAACAATAAAGAGTATTAATATAGACGTATGTAATAAAAAAGAAATTGAAATAATAATTATTTTTTCTTTATTGTGAAAAAGGTCTCAATATTTTGAGTCCTTTTCATCCTGCTGTTTTCTCTCTCCCTATCACTATCTGACCCTGAAGAAATCCTGCATATTGTTTGTTTAGAAATAATATTGTTATATTAATAAGTCAGAAAATGCCTTTCCTTAAACTGAAACACACAGGATAGGTATCATGCAATGATATCATCCTCTAATGATATGTTACAGCAAGTAACAAGTTGTCTTGTTTGCACGTGTATGAAATAAATCTTTTTGAAGACTAAAAACAAGCTAACGCTAAATTGCTATCCTCCACACTTGTATTTTATGAAGCAGCTTGTAACTTTTGTTTGAAAGGCGACAGACGCACACACACACATACACAGTATGTGCACACAGTGTCTTTTTAGTCCATTAGTCTAGCTTGAGGTTGCTGTGACGTTTGTTTTTTTCCACCTTTGCTGGCGCAGGCTAATGTTTCCCATAGACTTCAATTCATTATGCTAAGCTAGCGCACTGTGCTAACGACTTATATAACTTAATTTAAACATTTGTAAATCATTTAACACTACACATTGTGAGCGACTGTTAAATTACCCTTGTTTTCTCCTCTTTAGATGAAATCGTGCAAGTCTGCATGAGAGTTGAAGTGCAAAGAGTAGTGCATCCCATATATTTTTTGAATGTCTATCCGGACAAACTGATTGGCAGCTCTGGTGGGGGGGCAGGCAGGGTGGCCAATCAAATTCCAGGGCTAGCCGGTGCCACCCCCAGCTACCCTGGTGGCCACACCTCTGACCTTTACTCTGCGATCAGGATGAATCAGATCCAAAGTAGACCTTAACTTCCTTCCTTGCAACATTTCTGCAGGTGAGAGCCCTGTGGTGGACTGTGGTGTAATGCCATAATTAAACAGCACCCTCGCACACTTCAGTAGCAATGCTGCCCCCCCCTGCCTTTTTCATCATTGACTTGAACGTCTGGACTGAACGCTCAGCATATCCATTGGATGAAGCATGACATGGAGCAGATGTGAGGTGCTCAATACCATTTTTTCTAATAAAGGCTTTGAATTCTGCACTCACGAAACATGAACCATGATCGGACACAATTGGGAAAGTGACACCCAGTGGAAAGTGACAAAAATACAGAGGCAGTCGAACCTGAGTGTCTGCAGTCTATATATCAGTCTATATAGTCTGGTATCCCCTGATTACTGAAGCTCAATTGTAAGGCATTCAATTGTGATGGCTGAGGTGGAGGTTGTTACAGGATAAGCATCCATCCACTTTGAATGCACTTCCATCAGGATCAGAAACATGTGTCCCATAAAAGGTCCTGCATAATCAGATTCAGAATACTTTTATTGTCATTGCACAATGTGCAACGAAATTATAGCAGCAACCGAGTGTCAAAGTACAAGTAAAAAGTACAGGTAATAAAAATAGATAAACCATAAAATAAAAGATAAGCCATAAAATAAAGATAAACCATAAAATAAATAGATAATATGCACAGTGTTTTGTTACAATATATGCACATTGTCCTTGGGTGGTGTGTGTGTGTGAGTCAGTGTTTGTTTGTGTTCAGTGCAGTGATGGCTTGTGGGTAAAAGCTGTTTCTGAGTCTGTTTGTTCTAGTTTTGATGGACCTGTAGCGTCTGCCAGAGGGTAACAGGTCGAAGAGGTGATGTGCGGGGTGGGAACTGTCTTCTGTGATACGTCTCTGATGGAAGGGAGGGGGCATCCAATGATCCTCTGTGCTGTCTTGACCACTTGCTGTAGCCTCTTCCTTTCCGCCTCTGTGTAGTGGGAGAACCACATCGTGATGCAGTAGGTTAAGATGCTCTCGATGGTAGAGCGGTAGAAGGCCACCAGCAGCTTCTGGCAGATGTTACTTTTCCTGAGCACTCTCAGGAAGTGCAGACACTGTTGTGCCTTCTTGATGACAGCTGAGATGTTGGCAGAACAGGAAAGGTTTGCAGAGATCACGGTGCCCAGGAAGGTGAAGGTGTGGGTCCTCTCTACGCAGTCCTCGTGAATGTAGAGGGGAGGTGGATCTGACCTGTGTTTCCTGAAGTCCAGGATGATTTCTTTTGTCTTCGTGGTGTTCAGAGACAGGTTGTTTACTGAGCACCACTGAGTAAACAGTTTCTGGACCTTGTCCCTGTAGGCAGACTCGTCTCCCCCCATGATCAGTCCCACCACCATCGTGTCGTCTGCGAACTTGATGATGGTGTTACTGGAGTGGGTGGGTCTGCAGTCAGTGGTGTAGAGGGTGTAGAACAGTGGACTCAGCACCCACCCTTGTGGGGAGCCTGTGCTCAGTGTCCGGGTGGAGGAAAGGTGGTGAACCAGTTTGACCGTCTGGGGTCGGTTTGTGAGAAACTCCTTGATCCAGGAGCAGGTGGGTGGAGGGAGTCCCAGGTCAGACAGTTTGCTGACCAGTATGTCAGGGATGATTTTGTTAAAGGCTGAGCTGAAGTCGATGAAGAGCATCCTGACGTAGCTCTCCCGGTGTTCCAGGTGGCTCAGCGCGTTGTGGAGTGTGATGGCTATTGCATCTTCTGTCAACCTGTTTGCTCTGTAGGCGAACTGGTGAGGGTCGAGGGAGGGAGGGAGGCGGGTCTTGATGTTGGTTAGGACCAGCCGTTCCAGGCACTTGGTGATGATGGGTGTGAGTGCGACTGGGCGGTAGTCCTTGTGGGTGGCGGCAGTTGATTTCTTAGGGATTGGGATGATGGTGGCAATCTGGGATGATAGATTGTGTCAGGGAGAGGTTGAAGATTGTGGTGAAGACCTGTGAGAGTTGTGCGGCACAGGCCTTGAGCACCTTCCCTGGAATACCGTCCAGTCCAGAAGCTTTCCTGGGGTTCACCCTGCTTAGCATCCATTCCACTTCATCTGCACAGTCAGTGGTTGGGGACTGGGAGCTTTAAATGACATCACCATGGCTTCCAGTTCCACTGTGAGGAACCTTGGAGTTACTTTTAACCAGGAAATGTCATTTGAGTCACACATAAAACTCATTTCCAGAACAGCCTTCTTCCACCTGCATTATGATGGTGGTGTAGTGGTTAGCACTCTCGCCTTGCAGCGAGAAGACCCGGGTTGAGCCCCGGTTGGAACAAGGGCCTTTCTGCATGGAGTTTGCATGTTCTCCCCGTGTGTGCGTGGGTTCTCTCCGGGTTCTCCGGCTTCCTCCCACAGTCCAAAAACATGCAATGTGGGGATTAGGTGAATTGGACACTCTAAATTGACCTTAGGAGTGAGTGTGAGTGTGAATGGTTGTTTGTCTCTAGCTGTGTGTGGCCCTGCGATGGACTGGCGAACTGTTCAGGGTGTACCCCGCCTATCGCCTGATGTAGCTGAGATTGGCACAGCACCCCCCGCGACCCTCTGGTGGAGGATAAATTGAATTGAATTGAATTGAATGACTTTATTCCTCCCCCAGGGGGGAAACACACATTCACAACAGCTCAGTTAAGGTGAGAATCGAATAAAAGAAAAAAAATAAGAATAAAAATAAAAATAAGATAAAATAAAAATACAATACAATACAATAGTAGGACAAAAAAAAGCGGTTAGATGATGACTGACTGACACTCAAAAAAATGAGGGGGTGTCTGTTTTACTTAAGGCACATTTTCCAGCCCTCTACAATAGCACAGAGAGGTCATCGAGAGTCTGGTGACTAACAGTAAGGGAAACTTTTCGCCATATTAGATGAAATAGCAAAGCATGAGCATTTTATCGAGAAAAGGTTGGATGCAGTTGGCAATGCAATATACACATCCTGGTGTATCTGCATGTATCTAAGAATTCAAAGATTTGCGGTTTACGTGCACTGTAACATGCGTTGCTTAAATTCAGTTCTTGTTGATGCTACAAAAGCAGTGCCTGAAGTTGTTGACTTTTTTGCACTTCTGCAGCAACTGTATAACTTTGTGTCTGGCTCTTATGTGCATCTGAATTGGCTTGCAGTTCAGAAAGAGCTGTATCCACTGCAGCAGCCCAGGGGGCTACAGGCACTTACAGACACATACACAGCATGTCGTAATCTGAGAGGCAGACCTCCAGCAGTTCTGACACGGTTGCAGGATCTTGCACTTGAAAGACAAAGTGAATGATCAGTGGAGGCGAGGGGTTTTCATTCTCAGATAGGTTTGCAGTTCTTAGGGCTTTTGGTTATCTTTGGTTAAGTGCTTGGTGATGCCACATGTCTTTCTGACATGCTCCAGTCCAGCACTTGTGATCAGTGGCCTTACTTGAACAGTCAGTGGACTGAGTAGACTGACTGGAGGGTTAATTCCATCACCTCATAAGCAACAATAGTGGAAGTCACAGGCGCCGCCCCAGCCCCCTCCACACACACACACACACACACACACACACAGGCCACGGCCCGACAATCAATCCAGAATACCCAGAGATGAATGAAAAATATGATTTTGTTGCATAATATTAAAGCCACTACATGATAGTTTATACAGTACATGCTGACATAATAAATCATAATTAAATACAGCTAGCTTTTTTGTTTACTCTTAATCTATTAGGCTGCAGCTTGGCAGTTTTCTTTATTGAAATTCTGCACCATAAATGATAGTTTGACTATAAGCTCTATATGGTACAACTATAAACTTTATAGGCTGTGTTCACAGACACCTGTCTTTCTGGGTTGTGTGTGCAATCATTAATAATATAAAATCAATCAATAAATATGTATATGTAGAAGAGAAGTGTGTGTGTGTGTGTGTGTGTGTGTCTGTGGTGACCATAATAATTACACACATTTCTTTTAACTATTAAATAGGGTTAGAATACACAGAGGTATGGTGGTCTGCATGAGAAGGGTGGCCTGGAATGGCCTGAATTATTGTCCCAGTCCACCACTGCTTGTGATCGAGCAAGGGCTGTGGATCTGGTAGGTACCCTTCCAGACACTTTCCACGAATACAGAAATGAGAATTAAATGGAAAAAGGTTGAGGAGCTTGCTGAGTAGTGCAAAACCAGTGTACAAACACTGTATAAAAGACATCCTAGAATAATCTCAAGATTGCTTGAGCACTGTAGGACAGAGAGACTGTGATGATGAGGGATTCCCCAGATCACTCTGTTATCAGGTGATTGTCTCATAACTGAGCTGAAGAAGCATTTTTCAAAGAAATGTTGTGAGATCATACAAGTTGCACAGTCTCTAAACCAAACACTAAAGAGTGCAACTTTCTTGAATGAGGAACCTTTTTTTTTTTTTGCCTTTTCACAGACCTCAAACATGAGGTTCACCAAACCAAGCAACTTCATTATATGTCATTAACCTTGTTCTTTCTCTACCTAGTTTGTGTCTTTCCTTCCTGTCCTCTCTCTCTGTGTCCTCATCTTGCATATTATCATTAGCAGTAGTATTATTGGCACTATTATAATGCTATAATTAAAGTTGATATCAGTCATTTTTATCAACAGTCTCTTCTGCTGCTTGTATAAATGATAATGTAGTTCTTTAAACATGTCATCACTGACTAGAAACCTATTGAAACTGAAGGAACTTTTCTTATTATTTTATTGAGGCCTTTCCCATACACCGAAACTCACAGATTTCTGCGACCGCATCAGACCTGGTGTAAATTTAATTAAATTTAGTGGTAGGGGCTTATGAAAATGAAAATCAGCTTTCATCAGGTGACTTTTTGTCGTGTTTCATTATTATTTTTATTATTATTATTATAATTATTATTCCTATTCAGTCATTTTTGAGGTGGTTAACATGCATAAAAACTCTTGCATGGAGGTCACAGCTATAATAAGCCGATGCCGCACAAAGTATAAGTGCCCTTATTTTTCACTAAGCACCTACCCCTCAAAATGTCTGTGCACACCACTGTGGAGGTCAGGTGTGGTGAGAACATAATATTGGCATGTTTCTTGTTTGGCTTTTATTACCCTGGTTTGTGAAACCACCTTTTAAAAAATGTTTGCATTGTTATAAAGTTATTATTATCATTACCTCAGAGAAAAACTTTCTGATCACATAGTCACTTGATGACATCGACATTGATCACATAGATCACATCACCCTGGCTTCCAGTTCCACTGTGAGGAACCTTGGAATTACTTTTGACCAGGAAATGTCATTTGATTCACACATAAAACTAATTTCCAGAACAGCCTTCTTCCACCTGAGGAACATTATGAAAATTAGAAACATTCTGTCTTTACAGGATGCTGAAAAACTAGTTCATGCTTTTGTTAATCTAGATTAGATTACTGTAACTCCTTATTATCAGGATGTTCTAACAAGTCTGTTAGAATCCTTCAGTTAATTCAAAATGCTGCAGCACGAGTTCTGACAGGAACTAGAAAGAGAGACCATATAACTCCAGTGCTAGCTTCTCTACACTGGCTCCCCGTACAGTTTAGAATTCAATTTAAAATCCTCCTCCTCACATACAAAGCACTTAATGGTCACGCCCCTTCATACCTGAAAGACCTAGTCTTACCCTATCACCCTAACAGACCACTTAGGTTTACTTGTGGTTCCCAGAGTCTGTAAGAGCAGAATGGGACAATCTCTGCAGCTGCTTATATAAATGACTTTGTAGTTCTATAAACATGTCATCACTGACTCTGTATAAACGTATACCTTTATACAATCTCCACTGATGCCTAGTGTTTGCTCTTTGAGTGAATTGTTGGGTTTCTCTGCTCTCCATGATGTTATTTATGAGATTATGTATGTTATGATTTGGCGCTATACAAATAACATTGAATTGAAACTCTTATCATTATTATTATTGTTATTATTATTGTTATTGTTGTTATTGTTATTATCATTATTATTATTGTTGTTGTTGTTGTTATTAGTATTATTGTAATAAGATCAACTGTATTAGAGTGTGCCTATTAGACTGCGCAATGAATTTTTCGTCATAGGAATATTAGCCATTAGTTTGCCTTTCCTTTGATCTTCTGTCTTCACCTTTCCCTATTTTCTTTTCTTTTCTTTTCTTTTCTATGTTATCCCTTTATTCCTATTCCTCTTTAATTTCATTTTATTTCCTTCCGCTAGAGAAAGAAGTCCTGTCATGTTCCAATAAACTGAAGTCGTGTCTCGTACACGCAGCCGCCTGAGCACGCTGGTGCGGCGCATCGTGGCGTGAAGACCCAACCAAAGCGCAGCAGCATCAGAAGCAGCAGCAGCAGCAGCATCAGCATCAGCATCAGCATCAGTAGCAGCATCAGCATCAGAAGCAGCAGCAGCATCAGCATCATCAGCAGCAGCATCATCAGCATCAGCAGCATCGGTAGCAGCAGCAGCATCCGGAAGCAGCAGCAGCAGCATCATCATCAGCAGCAGCAGCAGCATCAGCAGCATCAGCATCAGAAGCAGCAGCAGCAGCAGACGCAGTCTTGCAGCGGATCCTGTTGTGATCACTCTCAGTGTTGCCCTGCTATTACAACCTAACGTGAATACGCTAGAGAGGACAAACCTGCACAATGTAAAGGTTAGATTTCTTTAATGGGCACCGTGTCCCGCTGCGCGCCCACGGATGGTGTTTACTACACACTGCAGACGGTGATGCGGCGATCAGTGGGTGTGCGCTTCTTAACACCGAACTGCATCCAGCATCTACAGCAGCAGCAGCAGCTGAGGGAGCGATGTGTTTTTACTCCCTGCTCTACCACATCCTCTCTCGGTTAAAGTGTACGGATCCGAGCTACAGAACAGATTAAAACGTTTATTTTCCGCAGCAGCAACAGTCAACGAATCAAGATGAAATTTCCCTCTGAGAATCCAAGAAAACCAGGGAGCATGAACCCTCCACCAGGTTAGACCATCAGTTCAACTCATGCATTGTTGTTGTAAATGCTGCAGTGTGGGATTCCAGCTGTTCCCACACTTCATTCTGGACATGGTTAGTTGTTTTTGAAGAGAAGTTTCTCTGGTGTAGTGGTTAGCACTCTTGCCTTTGCAGCAAGAAGACTGGGGTTCGAGCCCAGTCCAAAAACATGCAATATGGGGATTAGGTAAATTGGTCACTCTAAACTGACTGTGAATGTGAACGGTTGTGTGGCCCTGATGCATGGACGGACGTTTACTGTGGATCAGTGTAAACACACACACACACACATTTATGCAGCTATTCTGGTTAGGAATAGTCTCATTTAGAACCAATTCTAAATTCCTTGAACTGTGGCTGCACAGAGGCTCTGGAAGAAGACGTAAACACGAGTGATCCAGGGTGATGCAGTAGAGAGAGATGTGCTCTCCTCACATTCAGCATGTGTGTCACGTCCTGCGCCACATGTTCAACCAGCCGTTGCATCTTGTGCATATGCAGGTGCAGCGCTTTGAGGGGCCGTCAGGGACATTATTCAGAATAACCTCTCACACACACACACACACACTAATGAAATGCTCTCACACATACAAGTGAAATGTCAGTATATTATATGAGAGCATTTCAGTGTGATGTGTGGGAGGATTTCTGTAAAACTAAAATACGCCACACACAGGTGAGCGGCTGCTGATCGTAGTGTTCCACAGTGATGTCTGCACACAAGCAGCCGAGCTATCTTCTCACACTGAAATGCTCTCATATAATACACTGACATTTCACTTGTATGTGAGAGCATTTCACATGTGATCTCAGTGATCACAACTCCCCAGCTGATTATATCTAGATATCTAGATCTATCGAGATCTCGATATATGGATATACTTTACGTCTGTCACACTACTACACAACACACATTGTAACCAGTGTGTGTTGCGTCTGATCATTGATCATTGATCATTGGCTGCAACATCACAGGAGAAGGTGTGAATTTAAGCCAAGTATTGCCTTAAATATTTTAACCATGTAAATACCTTCAGTGAGGTACTGTCATTTCTATTTTTTTTAAACTTTTTAGATTCAAGGTTTATTCTAATTTTTCCAGAGCTTTCAAATGCTCCCTAACCTTTATGCTCCACCTGTTACTGAGCAATTAAGTCAAGTGAACAAGATCACGATAAGCTCTTGAAATTCTTAGATAAAACAGACAGAAGAATAAAGGGATAGTACAGGTTTTTGAAGTGTGGTTTGCATTTGTGTTATAAAATATTCTATGTAGAAAAATAAAATGAAAAACAATTTATACAGTGATTGGCTTCAACATGAACAGATAACAGATTGAATGATTATTTGTAACTACTATAGCAATAGAATCTGTGTATCATTTGTTCTTTTCATATTCAATTAAGATTTATTAGCTAACTATTCGTTTATGAATCTGATGCCAAAAATGGCTCATTTTTTGTACTTTTGATTTATTGCTCAGATCAAAAATAGGAAATGAAATAACAGCCACGGAAAGATTTTGATTTTGATATTTAATTCGTGTGTAATTTCCGATTTGTGTGAACCGGAAGTTATTGTCTTCTTCGTGTGTTGCACTTTGAAGTTTAATGTTAGCCTTCAAAACCACACTGAGGATCAATCATGGAGACTTTCATCTGTATCACACAGAGTGCATTTTCTTTGTTTCAGTGCCAGTCCAGACCAACTTGGTCCCCCCAAAGAAGGTGCAACCGGGCATGCTTCAGTCCAGCCTGGTTCATGCCAGTGTTGCCACCATGCAGAACCCAATGGGCTGCTCCCTGCCGCGGCTCTCCGCTTCCCCCCGCCCCCCCAGCGTGGTGGCCAGCATGGAGGCGGCGGCTGACGGCTCTGCCCCGTTCACCATGATGAAGCTGAAGACGGTGCTGGCAGTGTTTGTGGTAGTGGTGGCCTACCTGGTGGCAGGGGGTCTGGTGTTCCAGGCACTGGAGCAGCCCTTTGAAAACAACCAGAAGATTGCCATCACAGCAGAGAAGGCTGCCTTCCTGCAGAAACACCACTGTGTGACCCCAGATGAGCTGGAGGCAATCATAAAGGTAAGAGCATCTGCCACTCCATTCTCCAGCCTTTCCTTGGTCCTGCATGCGCTCCCTAGTGGCCACTCAGGTCTACTGAAACCTGAGATTCATATCGATCTGAAGTCATCCAAACTCTGCCAGACACCCTGGAAGAGGATCCAAACCGCACTGACCTGTCTCACACACTCACACACTCACACACTAACTTCTGAAAGTCTTAATGGCTGCTGTGCATCCTTTAAACTTATTTTTCGATGTTTTGGTCAGAATGAAAGGCTTAAACCTCAGGTGAATGATTCATTGATGGATTGGATGTCTTTGATCTGCACTGTAAAAACCTGTTAATTACTGTAAAAAGGATTACAGTAAATTACGAGGTTTTTGTTTCTTAGGTTTTTGTTGTATATAAATTACAGCAATTTGGTGGTAATTTTGAGGTTACCTAGCAACTAAAGTTGCCAGTAAATAGCTGTTAATACTTCACAATACAATATGTTGTTGTTGAATGTTTTTACAGTTAATTTTTGTTTTATACATTAGCACCTTTGCAAAATATGCACATTGAATGAGACCAGGCTCCAAAATTCATCAACAGTGCATTAGATTTTCTTCCCCTGTTAAATAAAACCATAGTCAGAACTGCAACAAAACAAAACTTTTATTAAAAAGTTTTATTAAAACTCAGCAGTTTTACAACATGCCTTCAGAACTCAATTTCAATCCCCATAAATAAATAATAATAATGAATAAAATGATATAATATTAAATATAAGGCTTCAGACAGAAGCTGGTTTGTAAGCACAGACTGGAAACGGGGAAACAGCTAGTCTGGCTTTGTCCAAAAGTAACAAAATCTGCCTACTAGCACCTTTAAATCTCACTTTTGAACCTTTTTTACTGAGTGTTATGTGCCTTTAATGGACATGGTATCCATCTTCTCATCTAACTCTCCACCATAAAGCAAATAGGAGTATTTCACAAAATGTCGAACAATTCCTTTAAAAAAACAGGTCACGAAAATATACTAATCCTAAAACAGCTGGGCACTGTAGTTTCTGGCAAAAGTTACCCAAACAGAAATAACAGTGAACGGTGTATATCATATCAAAAGATTAAACGGAAATGTTTCCGATCTTCAACCTTAAAGGGATAGTTTGGGTTTTTTGAAGTGGGGTCGTATGGAGTACTTTTCTATAGTCAGTGTGTTAGCTACATTAGCTGCTGCTCAGCAATCCCTCAGTTTGGAGAAGCAGAGAGCCGCTCCAGCACAGACGATCAGCCAGACTATCGCTTTAACTCTATCTGTCTGAGTAAGGGATATAGTGTGAAAAACGCCTGCTGTTGTTGCCGATGTTCTCCATATCTCTGGGGCGCTCTGTTGTTCTTCAGCTGCGCCGGCTGAATCTGTTATTCACACTATATCCCTAACTCGGATAGATAGAGATATGGTTGAAAATCTGCAAAATTTCCCTTTAAGAACAATGTCCACTCATATAGTGGGGAAGACAAGAATCCTCATCTTTTGCATATGACTTACGCTCAAAGCCATTCAAGGTCCATTAATCGCTTGAGGAGAGAGGAGACATGAGGATTGACTGAGCTGTTCTTCTTCTTATGCACCTTCCCACTTATCTGGGTGACCAGCTTTGCTGTCTTGGTGCCACTGGTGGGGTTGAGTCCAATGAAACATCTGAAATCACAAAATCACATGAATGCCATACATCCATGCAACCTGTCACTACTGGCTGGTAACTCTTACTCCATAAACTCCATTGTAATGCAGCATGTTGGCGAGTCAAAGTAACATTTTATCTGTTACTCATGATGGCAAACTTTACAGAATAATGATCCACCAGAATTCTATCCGATATCAACAGTATTTAACTGTAATATATCTACAGTCAGTACACAACTTGCCTGTCATTTTACAATATGTTACTGTGGGAAAATGCTGTCAGCTACTGTAATTATTTTGGGCCCATGATGCATTGTGGTATACAGTTATACTTTGTAAAATGACAGAACAAGAAGTTACTGTAAAATTTTACTGTAGAAATTACAGCAATTTGTTACAGTGTGATAGATTCCAGTTTGTTCATGTTAATGATAAAGCCTCACTACAAACAAAAGTTAATTGTGGAGTTCCACAAGGCTCAGTGCTTGGGCCTATACTTTTTGTATATATCATATATGTATATAGATATATATATATATATATATCTATATATCATATATATATACATATACGTATATATGAACACACGCCTATGTTTTGTGGACACTGTGTTTGAGTCTGGAAAGATGCAACAACATTTGAAAAAACTCTGATGACACAAGCCCTGAGCAAAAACACAAATGTGTGACAACAGCCTTGCAATAAATCCTACTCTAATAATCACTTCAGTCACAATTGTGCCAGAAATACCCGATTGTGCCATTTTCCAAGCCACAGTTGTATATGTTTTGTTTTCTCATGGATTTACACAGTGCACAGTACATTATCTATTTCTCTTTAGTTTTTCTTGTTGTCATTCTTAACTAGCACTTAACTAGAGAGACTCTGACTCCTCCATGTTGTGAAGACCAGATAAAACTCTCGCAAAACTCTCGCAAAAAGGTGAGGCGAGGTGAGGCGAGTAGAGCCAGTGGAAATGCGCCATTAGTGTCAGCTGTTCTTTATGGTTCCAGGTGTGTTATTGTTTGACTAAAGAAGCCACAGCAACAATCTCCATATTTATTAAACTATGAGAAGCATGATTTTAAGAATGGCATCACAGGGCCATTTTCAAGAGAGAGTCCTGTAGTCCAGCGGTCCCCAACATTTTTTGTGCCACAGACCGGTTTAATGTCACGGACCGGCCTTTAAGGTGTGGCGGATAAATACAACAAAACAAAATGATGTGAGCTGCAGCAGTTGATCTTCTTCTTCGACTGTGTCATGTGACAAGCATGTTGACATGTGACAAACATGTTGACATGTAACAAGCATGTTGTCATGTGACAGAGTGAGTCATAGATGTAAGGGTTTTAAGAAATTGGGTATAATAAATATTTAATTGGAAATGTAAGCTAAAACAATTAAGTTAAAACAGTGAATTATTACCAAGGTAAAGAAAGCTAGAAGTCATTGCTTCATAAGGACATAATAAAAGATGAGTCATTATCTTTTATTAGATCATCAGTGATCTAATAAATGATCATCAGTGATCCATTGCTCTAGCCTGCCAGCTAAGATAATTATCAGATAGATAAACTGGGGTTAAAATGTGTTCTATAATGTTTTGGAGAATGCACTGTTTTGTTTCTGTAAGTTTTGGAAACTAATATGGTTAAATGCAGATCGGTTTTCGATTATCGATGTCTGGTTCAGCCCGTGTGGGGGAGGTGTGGCTTCTGCTCGTCCATTGTGATAGTGGATCGATCAGAGTCACATCATGTGTGTGTCTTTTCTTTCTATTGCCCCCTTTTACAGGTAAGAACAGGTTTAAGCATGGTTAATAATGTATTTGCATTTTAAATGTTATACAAACCTGTGGAGTAGATATTGTTGATGTTGGAATAAAGTTGCAGTGGAAGTGAACTTCTATTTAGCATAGCCTGTTGCTAGCAGCACTATTGTGCAGGTGCAGTTCATTTATTATTTTAATAATGTCCAGTGTGTAATTGAGGTTGTATTATTTGCTTAAAGACATTCTGTTGTATTTTTGATGACATCATTTAATGGTTGAGTTTACCTATTTTTCTGTTTTTATTATAAAAGTCATTTTAAAAGTAAAAAAGTAAAATGTTATAGACATCATCTGATATCTTTGTCAAATATTGTCGCTGACCAAAGTGATGCTTTTGTGAAGCATTATGTAAAACTGTGACCATGTCAAAAACTCTGTGATACGTGATACTGTGAAACACATTGTGATAGTGGATCGATCAGAGTCACATCGTGTGCGTGTCTTTTCGTTCTATCACAACATAGACAGATTTGTCGAGAGAATCCGGTCATTTTCCAAAATAAAACATCGTTCACAATCAGATAATAAATAAAACGGAAATAATGTGCGGCCCGGTACCAATTGACCCACGGACCGGCACCGGTCTGCGACCCGGGGGTTGGGGACCACTGCTCTAGTCAATCAAACAAAAAGAATAACAAAGGCAGCCACAACATCAGTTTACTAACATAGACCTGTATGAAACATATTTAGCAAAGTTAGAATGTAAGTATTGTAAAACTCACTCATGTGCAAGGTTAACAATTGTTTTGAAAAAATAAATGAAACCATTTCTTTTGGCTGATTTCAAAAACTGTCCACAGAAATAGAATCCACTTAGTGGATTAGCGGATTTATTTACTCCAGTTTACAACAGCTCACCATAAAGGTTCTGACTGCACAACGTTCTGTCAATAAGGGAAGTGCATGTCAATCATGTCTGAAGAGAACTTGACTTTTCACTGTGATTTTGTTAAAAACCTTCATTGGCTGCTGCAGAGTAGGTTTGGCTAGATACTGAACCACGTCTCTGTGTATGGATATTTTAAACAACTTAGCTGTTATGAAGTCATTGTGTATAGGTCGACCACTATGGCAGATTTTTAGAAATCAGGGCATGATCATTTATGGGTTTTTTTTGGCCCAACTGTATAACAAATAATATTAAATGATAAATGATAACAAATAATATAAAACAAATGCGTAACTTCAGTAACCAGTTATTGAACAATCTACATCTGTAATATGCACTGCAGAGAATTGTATGTAGTCTTTCATAAAAAAAGATTTAGAAACAATATATTAAATACATAAAACATCAAAAACAAAATGCTCTTGCTCATGTTGCTCATGTTTTGTGAGGTATTTACATCAGATTTAGATTGTTTAGTTGTATGGGATTGTACTTCTTTCTTGTTCCACTACCTGATCCAGTGATTTTGGCTAATATCAGACTGGTAGTAGGGTCCAATGGGAGTAATGAAGATTGCATTCATTTCTAACTGAGGAGATAGTGACACGTGCCAGAGGACTGGAGACAGCAGACGTCTTCACATAGGAAACGGAGCTCACGTACTGTGTATGCAACAAATTAAATTAACCTGACATTTGAAGTTTCCACGATATGTGCTGTTCTAGCTGATTTGAACATGTTACTGTCTAAAGAGATTTATGAGATTTAGTATTTATGTGGTGACATCTCGTCTGATTGTTATATAGGTTAATTGTACCTCATTTACTTACCGGTGAGTGAATTCTACTAAAATACGTTGTTTGGTTACCGTGGTTGCCTATAGTTAGGATACTAACAACAATGTTGTTGAACCTCGTGTCAAGCAAACAAAAGACTCAGTAGCGTCGAACCGTACAAGGACACAATACATTTTTAAGTAAAACAATTTGTGGCTTTCAGTGTTGATACTGTGTCAGTGACCACAAAATCAATCAATGTATGTGAAACAAAATACTCACGTTCATTGTGAAATTATAGCAGCATTTAGACAAGGAGGCGAGTAAATGAGGAGAAGGTGAGAGGAGAAGGAAGCAGTAATGCAACACCACTGATCCCAAATGCCAGAAAATACAACACAACCAAATATCTGAGGCAGCAGAGTTTGACACATTTGTGTTCACTGCTAAGAGTCTCAGAGGTCCGCTAGGTTCAACACTCTTTCTCAGTAGAGCAGTATACAATTATTGAATTACTTTATTCACCAATCTCTCCCGCTCTCCTATCTATACATGCAAGGGACATCTATCTGTCCAACAGGTCTCTGAACAAGCTTCAAACTTACTCAGGGCACCAGTGTGATGGTGCTGTGCTAATATAAAACACCAGGGGACATATACGGTATGCTCTAGCAAGGAGGAGCCAGGACGACAGGTCATCATTCATACACTCTTGAGATTGCCTATCAAGCCACAGTAGCAGCTGACCTAAGAGATGAGATCATACTCCTGGAGCAACGCACACTCTTGCCAAGGCTAAGTGAAAATGTACCATCCAGTCTCTACGACAGGACTTGAACTCGGCACTTGTAATTAACCTTATCGATGATATCACTGAGAGCCACGCGCTGATATATGCAGCAGCAGCATCAGTAATCCTCAAATCCCTTGTAAGTTGCTTTGGATAAAAGTGTCTGCTAAATGACATGTAATGTAATGTTATGGCCAATCACTCTCAATGTTCAATCTGTCAATTTGATCAAATGTTTTGGAAACAAAGGAAACGACCAGAGGGAAGATGCATATTATGCTTATTATGGACTATAAATCTTAAGGATGGATCATAAGCTGCATATGTGCTGCTACACATTTGCTAACACCAGCCAGACACTTGTAAAGCAGCGTAAACCACAATAGTTTGGCCTGGACAATGATTTCTCTCAGCAGCAGTGAAACCCTGTATGATAATGGACAGCAGCATAAAGCAGAGCACAGCCACTGCAGCGGAGTGTGGATTAGTGCCAGCATCACTTCATAGCCCACACCAGCAGCAGCAGCACGTAACAGTCTCAGCTCTATAACTAACCATTCACATACCTTTATAAAGAAAGTTGAATTCTACTTCACTTATAATGAACTTTTTTTCATGTTAATTTCTCTGTGTGTATTTATTTTATATGTAAAAATTTCATTTATAATTATGAGATAATGATGTTATGTCTGTTTCGTTACAAACATGAAGTGGTTTTTATAGTCAAAAACCTCCTGGTCGCTGTAAACGAGCCGATGTAAATGTCTCATCACTGACGCTCTCGTCAGCCGTGCTGTTTCAGACCAAAACCACACCCACAGAACACGGACTGTCTTGTGATTGGCCAGTTACCTGGAAGTGACGTCATTGGCACGTCAGCTCTCAGAGGCGGATGCACCGCTAGCAATTAACAAAACATTGAGTAATGGCGTCACCACGAGCGCTCACTGTAATCAGAAGACACTGTGACAGTGAAAGACTGCTGCAGGACGCCTGGAACTTAGATAACGTTGTGGTTACCGAGATGAGAAACACACACACATGCAAATGAAACACCAGCATAGCGTGTAGCCGACTATCGCTAATGCTAAACGACAAAACACACAAAGACAGTTTTACGGTTTGTAAAAATTGTAATATACGTATTGTTGGCACTGCTCCTTCTTTAGGTGAAGTTTGGTGCTGTGTCCTGCTTTATATTGCTACTTTCAACCGTAGAAGAAGAACTACTCTCATTGTAGCTGCTGAACGTATCGTTTGTATGTAAAATAAAATAAATTGGACCCATGAAATAAGTATGACGTGCGCACGAAATACTAATGAATAATATTATCATTCCTGGACACCTGGGTAAGCAAATCGAGCGGTGTTGTGTTGTTATTGTCGTACCTGCGCTGGTAAAGAATGGTTCCTTGCAATGACAGGCTTATCAGAATGTCTTTGTAGCTCATTCCCAGTCAGTGGCGTCCCCCGGTGCTCCTGACGGCCACTAACCCAGCCATCCTGGCTTGACTTGAACAGTCACCGGACTGAGTGGACTGACTGGAGTTACCGGACGCCCGGGCCAATCAAATCAATCCATCTTGTTACGTAATGAACCTTCTTGCTATCAACCTTCTTGCTGTGAGGCAACAGTGCTATCCACTAATGTGGCCATGTGGTGGTTTATATAATAAAGTCATTCTTTATATAATAAAGTCATGAGAGTCTGAGGAGTTGGCATACATACATTTACATACCTTGTCAGTGCTTCCAAGAGGTACAGCTCTTTAAAGCGCTGACACTAATTTTGCCTGTTGTGAAGTCAGCTCTTCCACCCTTCTTCATTTAAGTGGAGCAAAACATGCAAAAAGGAATACTCTTTTGTCCCTGCAGGCTGCTGTAGAAACATGGCGTGTATTATTAAAGCCTATAAAAGACTTATTCTACGAAAAAACATTATTTTTTCATTATAGCTTGCGATCGATTGAATACAAGTGCATTTTTCTATTTTAACAATGTTTACAGTCGAAACAATAGTGTGGCAAAGGCACAGCTTTGCTCCACCTGAACTCATAAAATGCACAATTGGAAGTTACATGCGTTAGTTGCAAAAGCAGAAACTAGAAGAGGTCATTAGGAAAACGGGCTAAAACCATAGAGCTATCATGTATCAGATCAATTCCCTCCCTAGAAAGGTGTGGAATAGAGATTGGCTGAGTGCAGCTGTTAAGCCTCACTGACTTCACATCATCATTCTGGGATCTGGGATGCTGCTAAAACAAGCAGCTACTCTTTTAACAGCCTCCATTGAACAGGCCGATATCTCATACAAGTGCTGCTCTTTTAATTCATTTGAACTTTATCAAAAACCAGTGAATTCTAGGGATTGCTATTGTTAACTGCTACTAAATTGGTGTCTCATTTTTCAGTGCCAAAGTGTCACAGTGGTGCTATCAATGTTATTTTTGTTATTTTCATTATTTCATTAGAATGGCTATGATGGAAATCAGAATGCTAGCAGACTACTATCCTTAAAGCTGATGATTGTTGGAGCCAAATTTTCAACTTGTATTATATGGTAATTAAAAATGCGTATGAAAAGCCAATTAGGGCTGCACAATATTGGAAATCATGCTATAACATTGCTGAATATTGCAATGGTGGTTTTACAAATAATACAGTAATCGATAATATTAATTATAAATAAAACAAAAACAGACAAAAATACAATGAATTTTATTTTGTTTCTTATAGGTGCAGAAGGTTTATACAGGAAGCTGTAGCTGAAGCCAGGGGCTCTTATTTTGAAGGCCAGGCTTAAAAGAAGTGATGATGGAAAAGAGGAGTGAATTTGACAGTGTATATGTCTAAAGAATAATGTCAGAGCACTTGTAGCAGCTACGGATTTGGTTCACGATCACCAGTATCCTTTTTCCCCTCAGAGATGACATTGTCAAGGAGGACAGAACTTTTCTCAGTTTACAGAGACTTGATTTGTTTGCTGGAGAGATGAATAATGTAAGACTTTATCTCTTTGTGTTAGTTTTTGATACAACTGCTTTGCCCTGGATAAATAATGGATGACAGTCCATAATTTAGGCAGATCCATAATTAATTTCAATAACCGAAACTTTATTCATTTTGTTTACCAGCTGCAACAGTGTGGTTGATCATCATTGTATCACCTTGAGTCTAATGGGCAGTTAGACCTCATACCACAGTGCCACAAACCTCTTTAATCAAGTAACACACACATATTTTCAGAATTTACCAGGTAGTTATTAAGAGAAAAAGGTGCTGATTAATTTGAACCAACGTATTTCATCAGCTTTAAGGTTCCTGAATTTTGGTAAAAAAGACTAATGGTTCTTCATCTCGAAAGCTCTTTGAATCACTGCTGTGATGTGACTGTGAGTTGGCACTACATTGTCTGTCATGGGATAAAATAATGGAACTGATTTGACTAATTGAGACTATATTCTCCTGAGACTTTCAGTCTGTGTTTGCATGGGATGCTGCTATGATTTCCAGCTCTTGACATCAGCTGCTTTCTTAGTGTGCAGATATGGTCAAGTCCTTATTTAATTTTCATATATTTCTGATAAAAGTCTGACCAATCATTTTATTCGAGAGAGAGAGGGAGGGAGAGAGAAGGGTGAATTTTCATTAACAGTTTACATTATTTAAGTTTACATTATTTAGATGATGGAGAAAATATTTTAAATCTCTTGTCAAATGCTATCACTGAAGGACAAACATCACAAAGTCTAATGTTGTGCAGGGACAGTTACTGGACTACAGCCACGAATCTGGAGTAAAAAGCGGAGTGGTCAGCCATCAGGAATGTGATAACTGTCTATAGCTGTCATTCTTTGTCGCAGGCCTAAAGACCAAACGCTGCTATGCAGCATCCCATTTACCCATTTACCACCGCCTCTATTTGATTATCAGAGCATCTTCTCCTCTTGCCTTTAAAAGCCAGATCACTTGCAGCTTGATGGATTGATATTATAATGGTGCATGATAGCGGTAATACGTCAGGTGGAAATGGTTTCACTCTGTAAGATCACATTACTGTCTTAATATTCCACCTTAAAATAACTTCAGACCAGAACTGTGTTGGATGGTCATGTAGTTGCTTGTTTTTAGGCCTCAAGAAAGCAATGTTCCAATATAACTGACCAGCAACATTATCATTGGTGCTATCTCTCTCTCTGTGAGTGAATGTTGGGAGTGGGCGTGGCTGAGAGCGTGGTCAGGGTGAGTGTTTTTCAAACTTTTCTGACTTATTCTATCCTCTTCTTTTTTGCTGCTTGGTGGTTTTTGATGATATTTAATGTTTCTTTTGTGACCATTGATTTTGAGTTGTTAATAGTTTATAATTTTAGAGTTATTTGTGTTTGGCGCTGCAGCACTCCTGCAGGTAATGGCAGCACCTGTAGTCTCCGGGCTGGAGAAACTTACTCGCCGACATGCTGTTAGACTGTGTCCGGATGTCGGCGTGTCAGTGGAGGCGTGGCCTCGCTGTGGGTGCAGTCGTGGGCTACGGCAGAGTCAAGTCCGCCTCAAGAATGAACAGTGCTGTCGTCATTTTTTTGGACAGCACTGAAAAAGTGAATGAACTGGTTGAGAGCGGTGTGGTGGTGGAAGGATCTCTGGTGCAGGTGTTACCTCTGGTGACTCCTACTAAAAAGATCATTATTTCAAATGTTCCGCCGTTTCTAAGTCTCTGATGAAGGAACTGTCGCGGCACGGGAAAAAAGATGATTCCGCTGGGCTGTAAATCTGCTCTCCTGAAGCACGTCGTGTCTTTCAGGAGACAAGTGTTCATGATACTCAAGGACAACACATCAGAGAAGTTCAGAGATGATTATGATTACACAGTTCATGTCACTCCCTCAAATGTTTCGGTTGCCGGGCAGAGGGACACCGCTGGCCTGACGCTGCTGCTGATGCCTCTGCCGCTGCAGCGGAGCCGCCGGTCAGAGCCGCTGGTCCCCGCGCAACACACACACACACACCACAGACACACACACCACTCACACACCCCACAGACATCACAGACACAGACACAGACACACACACACACACCACAGACACCACAGACACACTCACCTGAGACACAGACACCGTGCACACACACACAGGGAGGCACAGAGTGACGCAGCACACACACAGACAGGGGAAAGCCCTGATGGACAGAGTGTCCAGACTGAGTCCTCTGCAGTCAGAGGACAGACAGTGACCAGAGTGGCAGAGGCTGCTCTGGACAAAAACGACGATATTATTGATGATTCAATGGGTGAAATGATGAAATGTTCAATCAAACGGAAAAACAATGAAACAAAAGTAACCACCACGAAAAATAAGAAAATGTCAAAAGATAATTCACAGGTTAGAGGACACACAGGAAGACACACTGGTGGACAAACAGAGCACACAGGTTGGTGAAGAAGACACTGAGGTGAACAGCAGTTACTTGTTCTCTCGTGTCAGGAAGTTTCTGGCCGACACTAAAGGAGGGAAGGGAGTGATGGTTGAAGAGTTCTTCCTCGACCTAAAACTCTTCCATCAGTCAGTCAGAACTCTGATGAAAAACAAAGGAGATCTTGGTCAACCAGCTTTTATGGACACTGAGATTTTTCGATTAAAGTAAAATACGAATCCAGTTAGAGAAAAAACAAATTCACTCATTCATTCTTCTCTTTCTCTCTTTACTTTGCTGAGTGTGATTTTGTCTGGATGCAGCTTTTATAGAAGGATGTGTGAGTTAAAGCTGGGATCATTAAATATTAACGGTGCACGTGAAGACGTGAAGAGAGCTTCACTACTCACGCTCATCCAGACTAAGAAGCTAAATGTTATTTTCCTCCAAGAAACGCACAGCACCTCAGACAATGAGTGTGACTGGAGGAGGGAGTGGAATGGGGAGGTGGTCTTAAGCCACAAGCAAAGCAACAGTGGGGGGTCGGGATTCTCTTTTCTAGAGATTTCACCCCCTCTTCTTACTCTGCAGATGAAATCGTCCCTGGACGACTTTTAAAAATCACAGCAGAGTTCCAGAGAACTAAAATGGTTTTTATGAATGTATACGCTCCTGTTCTTGCAGGAGAAAGACTGGTGTTTTTAGATACTTTGAAATTGTCTCTTTTTAACTGTCCCGATGACACACGTCTGTTTTTAGGAGGTGATTTTAATTGTACAGTGAACGCTGCTTTAGACAGGAATCACTTGGAACCAAACACTGCTTCAAAAAAGTGTCTAACAAAAACCAGTACACCTGGGCTTGCTGCAGAGACAACCTGCTGTCGTTGGCCAGAGAAAGAAAAACGATCAGCTCTGTCAGACCTGCTGGTCCATGCTCAAGGTGCTCTCCTGCGGTCTCGCCTCAACAAAGTTGCCAGGATGGACGCTCCGTCCCACTTTTTCTTTGGGTTGGACCGTAGGAGTGGACAGAGGAGGCTGATGCACTCTCTGAGATCTGCTGACCGACAACTGCTGCAGGAGGATGGGGAGATTCGACAGTGCGCCTCCTCCTTCGACCAGGATCTCTACAAGACAGAGCTACTGGAGGATCCGGAGGTGGCGCTGTCTTTTCTATAGGACTTGCCCAAAGTGTTCGAAGGAGACAAGGAGCAGCTGGAGGCACAGCTCTCTGCACAAGAACTACAGGAGGCGCTGCAGAGTCTTCAGAGTGGGAAGGCCGCCGGCATAGATGGTCTCCCTGCAGAATTCTATAAGACTTTCTGGACTATCATCGGGGAGGACGTACTGTGTGTCCTGCAGGACAGCCTGGACCTGCAGGAAGTGGAGAACTGGCGTCCTGTGTCACTGCTGTGTGCCAACTACAAGCTGCTCTCAAAAGTCCTGGCAACAAGGCTCTGGAGAGTGATGGACCAGGTCATTCATGTAGACCAGACCTACTGTGTGCCTGGCAGGCTGATTCTGAATTCGGGATGTTCTGGACTTCTCTGGTTCATTAGGCTCAAAGCTTGGTCTGATTTCTCTAGACCAAGAAAAAGCTTTTGACAGAGTTGAACACCATTACCTGTGGCAGATGCTGCAGGCTTATGGCTTCAGCTCAGGTTTTATAGCTAAGATCAGGGTCTTGTACAGTGACATTGAGAGTGTGCTTAAAGTCAATGGTAGATTAATGCTCCTTTTAAGGTTCAGAGAGTTGATAGACAGGGCTGCTCAATGTCGGCATGCTCTACTCTCTGGACCTGGAGCCTTTTCTCCAGAAGCTGAGGTCTCGTCTGTCTGGTCTGTCCTTTCCTGGCTGTGAGGGCTGTTTTAATTTGTCAGCATACACTGATGACGTCATTCTGTCTGTGAGGACTCAGGTTGACATAGATGGTCTCACCCAAACTGCTGCTGACTTCGGGAAACTCTCCTCCTCGAGAATTAACTGGGAGAAAAGTGAAGCTGTGGCAGTGGGGGAGGGGATGGAGAAGAAGCTGGTTTTACCCGGGGGCTTAGTGTGGAGAAGGGGAGGACTTAAGTATTTTGGTGTCCATCTTGGAGATGCAGCCTCCACCTCCCAGAACTGGGACATTTTTATTGAACAGGTTGAAGGTCGTCTTATGAGGTGGAGATGGATTTTACCCAAGATATCCTTCAAAGGCTGAGTCCTCATCATTAACAACCTTGTGTCCTCCATGCTGTGGCACCGGCTGATGTCTGGAGGACGCTATGGTGGACTTTTTCTGGGACCGTCTGCACTTATTGATTATGGTTTGTGGAACATGACGGGTAGGACAATGTACTACTTGGTTTTAAAAGCATTACTGCAGAGCAAGCTCGGGGACAGTGGACACTCCTTGGAGGACCCACCTGTCCCTCACAACAGCTCAGAAGCCTGAGTGGAAGGCTCTGTATAAGCCACCGCTAACTAAGAAAGCTGGAGACCTACAGTGGAGGCTTCTCCATGGTGTGGCGGCTGTAAATGCTTTTATCTCTGTTGTAAATCCAAATGTCACTGATTCATGTCCTTTCTGTTCACTGAGAGAAATTGTCTTTCACAGTTTTTTACAGTGTGTTAGATTAAGTCCTCTGTTTCAGGTTTTTTCTTTGTTTAATGAAACGTTTTCTCACTCTGTTTTTATTCTTGGTTACAAATATGACAGGAAAAAGAAAAATCACTGTCAGTTATTTATTTTTTTAATCGGCCAATCAAAGATGGCCGTCTACATAACCAGGAGAAATAGAGTGGAGAACAGTGTGGACGTGGATGCTAAACTGATGAAGACCAGACTGAAAACTGATTTTACTTTTTATCGATTAACAAATAATTTGGTGGATTTTTTGCAAGTGTGGGGGGAGAAGGGAGTTTTATTTTCTGTGAAAGATGATGATTTAGTTTTCGGTCAAATCCTAAGTTGATTATTTTTTTATGTTTTATGTTTTTTTATGTGAATCTTCCTCTGTTTTTCTCCTCCAGAGCCAAAATGTAATGGATAACATGCTCTGAGCAAATAAAGGAGACTTAAAAATCAAAATCTCTTTCTCTCTCTCTCTTACTCTCCCTCTCTCTCTCTCTCTCTCTCTCTCTCTCCCTCCCTCTCTTATGGAAAGCTGTTTTAACATTTACAAAGCTGGACTGGACCCTAACCCTAACCCATGTATTACAGATATCTGTAATTGAATTCTTGCTAGTCATAAAGAACATATAAGATATCAACAATTACATTCTTCCTAGGACAAACTCCCATTTCAGACTTCTTCAATCCAGTTGTTACTATTCATAATTTTCATTTCAGATATCCAAAATTAAAAACTATTACATATATCCAGAATGTAATTTTGTCCAAACATACATTGTGACTATTAAAAACGTGGTAAGTTGAAGACCAGTCGAGCCGCTGCATTCTGGATGAGCTGAAGAGGTCGTATGGCACACGCAGGGAGACCAGCCAGGAGGGAGTTGCAGTAGTCCAAGCGTGAGATGACAAGAGCCTGGACCAGAACCTTCTGGGTTAGAAGACGCTGTATCCTTCTGATGTTGTGCAACATGTATCTACAAGAGCTGTTGCAGCAATGTTGGCAGTGAGTGAGAGATGGTTATCAGCTACCACAGAGTTGTCAAGGGTGATGGTCAGCTCTGCGGTGGGAGAGCCCTTTTCTGGAAGAAAAAGAAACTCAGTCTTGTCGAGACTGAGTTTCAGGTGATGGTCAGACATCCACTGAGAGATGTCCGTTCTGCTACATGTGTTTCGGAGCTGGGAAAATCGAGAATGAGTTGGGTGTCATCGGGGTAGCTGTGATAGGAAAAACCATGAGAGAGAATAACAGAACCAAGAGAGTTGCTGTACAGAGAGAAGAGGAGAGGGCCCAGGACAGAACCCTGAGGGGTTCTTTGACTAAACAGACAAGTCAAAAGTCAAAGAACCCAGCTAGGTACAATAGCAATTAATGAAATAGCAACCAAATAAGAAAGACCTACTGAAGTGACACTTAGCTTAATTCCAGTAGTCCTGTGAGATACACAGAAAGTCCAAAATGCACACTATCAGAATGCTAGTCAGAATGTTATTACAGATATCTCTAACTGCCAATAGCTCACTGGATGATCAACCCCATCATCATCCATTTGTAACAGCACTGCACCCACTTGCATCTACTTAATTTACTTAGTTTAAATGGCTTAGAGAGCTCTGGAGCGGCGAGCACAGGAGCATGGCTCAGGAGGACCATGCTTTCAGTAAGTCGAGTTTGCTCACAAATTTAGCTGCGCCCAAATTATCTATACAATCCTCTATCCGCAGTAAAGGATATGAATCGGGGACCGTCACAACGTTGACCTTTCGAAAATCGGTTATAAAACGAGGGGACCCATCTGTTTTGGCCTCTAAGAGACAAGGGGAGCTCCAAGGACTGGTACTTGACTTGGCTAACCTGTTTCTTATTAGATATGCTGTTTCTTGTCTCATTATGGCACGTTTAATCGGGTTAACACGGTATGGATGTTGTTTAATTAATTGGCTTGGCACCCTTAACATCTATGTCATGCTGAAGCACAGTGGTTTGTGTGGGAACATCGCTAAAGAGACAAGAAAAACAGTTAACTAAGTCAATGACCTCTTATTGTTGTTCATCTGAGAGGTGAGTCAGCTGAAATGGTAACGCCTTCAACATATCTGAATTTGCTGACTGAGTGTTCTGGTGCGAGGAGGGACCTTGATAATCCATTATCAAGGTCCGGTATTCTCGGAATCTAGTTCACAATTAGTGCTGAACTGCCAAGAGTAGTTTCGGGCGTGGTGTTCAGACTTAGCAACGCCTCTCTGGATTGGTATCGTTTCAACATATTATATGTGACACACTCGGTTATGCGCCGTCATTCCAGAGTACCAATAACATAATATGCAGTCACGTACCTCATATGGGCCAGAGAATCAGGCCATAAGAAAAGAACCGGGGACAGGCAGTAAAGCTAGCACTTTGTCACCTGCCTGAAAGCTACGTGAGACCGCTGAATGATCAAAGTGACGCTTCATGGCATTCTGCACCGTTGATAGGGACTCCTTTGCTAGTGCATTGGCCCGGTCCAAGCGCTTGTGAAATTTACTTGCAAAATCCAACACATTTTTCTTACCCGAATCTTCAGGAATTCCGAACGTTTCCTGAAGAGATTTACTGACTTAGACGGTGGAAGGAACACTTTGAGGATCTCCTAAATCCTCTGTGGTGGAGGCAGAGAGGGAAGCTGATGGGGGATCATCGTCAATCTCCCTGAGGGTGGTTAAACAACTCCGCAGTGGCAAGACCCCAGGGGTTGATGGTTCTGGGTGTGGAGGGGCTGTCTTGGATGACCCGTCTCTTCAACATTGCGTGGAGGTCGGGGTCAGTGCCGAAGGAGTGGCAAACTGGGGTGGTGACCTGAGAGTGTGTGCCAATTACCGGGGCATCACACTTCTCAGCTCTTTACTCTTGAAGGGATCCTGGAGGGGGCCTGGGAGTACGCCCATCTGGTCTACATGTGTTTTGTGGACCTGGAGAAGGCGTATGATCGGGTTCCCAGGGAGATACTGTGGGAGGTGCTGCGGGAGTATGGGGTGAGGGGGGCACTACTTAGGGCCATCCAATCCCTATACGCCCAAAGTATGAGCTGTCTCAGGGTTCTCTGCACTAAATCAGGCCTGTTTCCTGTGGGTGTGCTTTATCACCAATCCTGTTTCATGGACAGGATATCAAGGCATAGTCGTGGGGGAGAGGGGTTGTGGTTTGGCGGGCTTGAGATCACTTCGCTGCTTTTTGCAGATGATGTGGTCCTCATGGCTTCGTCGGCCTGCGACCTTCAGTGCTCACTGGATCGGTTCGTGGCCGAGTGTGAAGCGGTCGGGATGAAGATCAGCACCTCTAAGTCTGAGTCCATGGCTCTTAGCAGGAAACTGGTGGATTGCCTTCTCCAGGTAGGGAATGACTCCTTGCCCCAGGTGAAGGAGTTCAAGTATCTCAGGGTCTTGTTCACGAGTGAGGGGACGAGGGAGCGGGAGATGGGCCGGAGAATCGTAGCGGCTGGTGCGGTACTGCATTTGCTTTACCGCACGGTTGTGACCAAAAGGGAGCTGAACATCAAAAGCATAATAAAAAATGTTGTTATTTGAACAATACATTTTATTTATTACAGCTAAAGTGTCTTTGAGTGTCCAAAAAAGCGATACATAAGTATGATGTGTTATTATTATTATTATTACTACAGCTAATAATAACACAAGCTATATACAACATAGAACAGAAAACACAAGCAGGAGAAAAACACCAGCAGGAGAGAAAAAACAGCAGGACAGAAAACACAAGCAGGACAGAAAACACCAGCAGGAGAGGAGCAGAAACACCAGCAGGACAGAAACACCAGGATAGCAAGCAGGAGAGAAAACACAAGCAGGACAGACAACAACAGCAGGAGAGAAACACCAGCAGGAGAGAAAACACAAGCAGAACAGAAAAACACAAGCAGGAGAAAACACCAGCAGGAGAGAAAACACAAGCAGGAGAGAAAACACAAGCAGGACAGAAAACACCAGCAGTAGAGAAAACACCATATAGCCAATCTTGGAATGCTCTGGGAACCGGAAAATTAAGTGATTTTTAGTTACTGATTTATTTAATCCCTATTTAAAAAATGTTCACATTTAAATTTTTAGAATGAAATTTCTCTCACCAGACAATCTCGGACAGTGCTCAGAAGATCACTCGTAGATCCCACTTCTGACACCAAGTTGTTGTGTCTGATGAAGAAATAAAGTTGGATCAAAGTTGATTATTGAAGCTTGGTTTATTCTTTGCAAAGAGAGAGTCAAGATGGACAACTGCTCAGAAGCCAGTCAAGGATGACTCTGAGGCACAAAAGGAAATCTGGGTAGTGTATAGTTGGTATAGTATAGTCGCCATAAGGGTTATCTGTGCAGCTGGGAAAGATGACCTTGGGTACTACGATCCGACAGGTCCGTGAATCAACTGGGTTGGGCAGCGAGATAACCACAAGGCAGCATAGTTCTGGGAGAGACCAAGGGTTGCCTCTGTTGCTGTGTTTTAGTGTTAGATTGGTTTAAACCCCACTTTTTTAATGGAAAGTATGTTGATGGAAAACATGGTTACCATCATCTTTATTTGGTCAGCCTATGGCCAAGTGGAAAAGGAACTTGGCTTGTAACCACAGGGTTGGCGGTCTGAGTCCCCACCAGGTCAAAGGGCTGGGGTATAAAATATAAATGTTTAAAAAACCTTGAAGTTGAACTTTTGACGAGAGACTGACTCACTGTGGATGTGAAGAAACAAGTGTGTCCTTGTGTGTTTGACCTTTAGCTGGTCATACAGCTATCAGTGACAGTATCAATTAGGCTTCTCCATCTGCCTCGATGAATCCTCACAGAAAACACTGGCAGTGGTTGTGATGATGTCACTGATGTCCCTCAGCCAAAGTCACACACTGTGAAACACGAGGGATTGACTGATGATGACACATTATCAGTTAATCTCATCTAAACAGTCTGTATTGTCTCTGTGACACTCTGTATATAACTTTCTTTGGTTAAATAAGGTTTGAAAACCTAAACTTTACACAGGCCTTGAAAGAACATGAGGGCCTCAAGAGGGCGATGAGTTAAATGCCTTTATATATATTTATATATTTTGTCAGTAAGAATACAGCCATTAAAGCCTTCTCCAGGGAAATGACCGGACAGACTGGGAAAACATAATGATGTGTTTCATGGGGTCCCACTCTCCTGGACCAGTCAGGAACCCTTGTTCTAGACCCCAATGTATCTATCAATATATATATATATATATATATATATATATATATATATATATATATATATATATACATAATCTATCAATCCAGACCCAAAGGCCACAAAACTAACCTGTCCTAACAAAAGGTAACTAGATGAACAATATAAAGGTGTAAACTCCGTTATTTAAAGATACAATATGTAGCATTTCTGCAGTAAAATATCTAGTGACAACAAATGCATACATATTATTGAGTGGTATATTTACAGTAGCCAACTGTAACACTTTTTAAATCCTTAGAAATACATGGTAATTTGTATTCAAGGTAACAGACTGTTTCATTGGTCACCTTTTAATGATGTCATCCACTTTGCAGAGATGCTGTTGCTACAGTTTGCCTTTCAAAGTTGCCATAAATAGTACACTTTTAATGTGTAATATGTGTAATTTTAAAACTTAAAAATGTCCAGACTTAATAAAATAAAAGCCTTGAGTGTGTGGACCTATCACTTAAAAAGGAAGTGCTGCTCATTTGTGTTTGACTGATAGAGAGACCCCTGGTGGCAGAAATTACTTTTAAACGACTCTAAATGAAATTCAAACTCTTCTGCACAGATACTGCTATGAACTCATTTCATTTATTTACAGAAAAAGATGATCAGTTAAACTCAGGTTGGTGCAAACAACATGGTGCCAGCAAGCACTTGGTCATCTGGAGTACAATCTGTGCGTTCATGAGTGTGTGTGTGTCCGAGAGAGAGTGATGCTGTTCTGCCACACGTAAAACATAACCTAGCTAGGATATTGTCTGATTTCCAAATTCCAAATATTAATAGTTTTTCTATCCCAAATGTAGTCTGGTGAAATTTGACTGCACAGGACTGAAGATATAACTTTATATTACCATTGTGGATCAGTATTGAATATACAGTAGATCAGTAACACCAACAACGCTAAATGGTCTGTTTTTACAGGATATAGTGCTTTTATAGTATTGATTCAAACTGCTGTATGCATCTGTATGCAGTCATACTCATTCACACACTGAAATTTGTAGGAGCAGTTCAGGGTTAACTGTCTTGCCCATGGACACATCAACTCGTGGTCTAGTGTAGGTTGGCATCAAACCCACTCTCGGTATAAATCTACCCATGGTATACAACGCAGTCTACCTCTGATAAACGGATACTGACTACAGATAATTGTCAGTCAGTCAGTCATCATCTAACCGCTTTATCCTCCACCAGAGGGTCGCGGGGGGTGCTGTGCCAATCTCAGCTACATCGGGCGATAGGCGGGGTACACCCTGGACAGTTCGCCAGTCCATCGCAGGGCCACACACAACTAGAGACAAACAACCATTCACTCTCACACTCACTCCTATGGTCAATTTAGAGTGTCCAATTCACCTAATCCCCACATTGCATGTTTTTGGACTATGGGAGGAAGCCGGAGAACCCGGAGAGAACCCACGCACACACGGGGAGAACATGCAAACTCCATGCAGAAAGGCCCTTGTTCCAACCGGGGCTCGAACCCGGGTCTTCTCGCTGCAAGGCGAGAGTGCTAACCACTACAACACCGTGTGACCCTACAGATATTTGTAAATTTAGTAAAGTTATTATTCATGTCGGCGGTAATGACACCTGATTACGCCAATCGGTGGTCACAAAAGTTAATGTTGACAATGTCTGACAGCGTAATCTTCTCTGGTCCTTTGCCCAATGTGACCAGTGATGACATGTATAGCCGCATGTCGTCATTCAATCGCTACCTCGACGGTGGTGTCCAGAAAACAACATTGGGTTTTTAGATAACTGGCAAAACTTCTGGGGGAAACCTGGTCTCATGAGGAGAGACGGCGTCCATCCCACTTTGGATGGAGCAGCTCTCTTATCTAGCAGCTTAGGACATTTTATTAGAAACCCATGACAATCCAGAGTTGAGACCAGGACACAGAGTTGCAGTCTTTCATGCTTCTCTGTGCTTCTTTTCGAGCAGTCACCTATTGAAAACCCCATAGAGACTGTGTCTGCCCCTCGACCTACTAAAGTAAAAACTAAAGTAAATAAAGTAAATAAACCAATAACAAACAGAAGAGGAGTTATGTCTAACTCCTCTTCTGTTTCTAACTTAATAAAGATTAATACCAACAATGAAATAGAGTCAAGTAATAGCACTTTTAAATGTGGACTATTAAATATAAGGTCTCTCTCCTCAAAATCTGTTTTAATAAATGATCTAATTTCTGACAATTGTATTGATTTATTCTGTGTAACTGAAAATTGGTTACATGAAGAAGATTACGTTAGTCTAAATGAGTCAAGGCCAAACCAGGATATTCATCGTTTGAAAGCACTATTCTTAATCTAAATTACAGACACCAATTATGATAGTCACAGTTTATCGTCCACCTGCACCTTATTCAGAGTTCCTATCAGAGTTCTCTGAGTTCTTATCTGAGTTAGTGCTTAAAACAGATCAAATCATAATTGTAGGGGATTTCAACATCCATGTAGATGTTGATCGTGATAGTCTTAGCTGCGCATTTAACTCGCTGTTGGAATCAATAGGTTTTATTCAACATGTTAATAAACCAACTCATTGCCTTAATCACACCCTCGATTTTGTTTTAACTTATGGTATTGATATTGATAATTTAAACATAGTTCCTCAAAACGCTCTCCTTACTGATCATTATTTACTCACATTTAATTGTTCAATAATGAACTACAATAACATAAATAAGAAATACAGCTACAGCCGGTGCCTGTCTGATAATAATATGAATACATTCAAAGAGACAGTGCAACCTTTATTTAACTCTGTGCCATATGTCAGTACATCTGAAGGTACCTTTTGTGATTTTACTCCCGCCCTCATAGATTGTTGATAGTACAGCAGCCTCACTGCGTACTACATTAGATCGTGTTGCCCCTCTGAAAAAGAAAGTGGTGAATCAGATGAGACGAGCACCATGGTTTAACTCCAATACTCGTGCTCTTAAACAGACGTTACGTAAATTAGAAAGAAAATGGCGCTCCAGTAACCTAGAGGAACTTCATATAGCCTGGAAAGATGGTTTTGTAGCTTACAAAAAAGCCCTACACAAAGCTAGAGTTGCCTATTATTCTTCTCTAATTGAAGAAAATAAGAATAATCATAGATTTCGTTTCAGCACTGTAGCCAGGCTGACAGAGCCACAGCTCCACTGAACCATCTATTCCTTTAACACTGAGCAGTGATGACTTTATCAATGTCTTTGTGAATAAAATAACATCAATTAGAGAAAAAAACTGATCATCTCCTCCCTCATATTGGGACTGACTCATCTTCTAGCACAAGAGCTTTAGAAGCACCAGGTGCACAGTTAGACAGTTTCTCCCCTATAGATCTCCCTGAGTTAACATCATTAGTTTCATCATCTAAGCCATCAACCTGTCAGTTAGATCCTATCTCCACCAAACTGTTTAAAGATGTGTTTCCTTTAATTAACAACTCTATATTAAGTCAAATTAATCTATCCTTATTAACTGGATATGTGCCCCAAACGTTTAAAGTAGCAGTTATTAAACCCCTTCTAAAAAAAGCGACCCTTGACCCAGATATTTTAGCTAATTACCGACCTATATCTAATCTTCCCTTTGTCTCTAAAATCTTAGAAAAGGCAGTTGCTAATCAATTATGTGAATATTTGCGCATTAATGGCCTGTTTGAAGACAGTCAGGTTTTAGATTAAACCATAGCACAGAAACAGCACTAGTTAAAGTTAGTAACTCAGATAATGGTCTAGTTTCTTTACTTGTCCTGTTAGATCTTAGTGCTGCATTTGACACCATTGATCATAATATTCTACTGATTGGAGCAGACTCTTGGTATCACAGGTGCTGCCCTCTGCTGGTTTAAATCATACTTATCTGATAGATTCCAGTTTGTTCATGTTAATGATAAAGCCTCACTACAAACACAAGTTAATTGTGGAGTTCCACAAGGCTCAGTGCTTGGGCCTATACTTTTTACCTTATATATGCTTCCTCTAGGGAACATTATTAGAAAGCATAACATACACTTTCATTGTTATGCAGATGACACACAGCTATATTTATCAATGAGGCCGGATGAAATAAATCAGGTTGTTCAACTACAGGAATGTCTCAGAGACATTAAGTCCTGGATGACCTGTAACTTTCTACTTTTAAACTTTTATACTCGGCCCTAAACACCTCAGAGAAAAACTTTCTGATCACATTGTCACTTTAGATGACATCACCCTGGCTTCCAGTTCCACTGTGAGGAACCTTGGAGTTACTTTTAACCAGGAAATGTCATTTGATTCACACATAAAACTAATTTCCAGAACAGCCTTCTTCCACCTGCGGAACATTATGAAAATTAGTAACATTCTGTCCTTACAGGACACTGAAAAACTAGTTAATGCTTTTTTTACATCTAGATTAGATTACTTTAACTCCTTATTATCAGGATGTTCCAACAAGTCTGTTAGAACCCTTCAGTTCATTCAAAATGCTGCAGCACAAGTTCTGACAGATGACTGCACATCTCTGAGCCTGGTTCTGTCAGAGTTTTTTCTCTCCACTGATGCCTAGTGTTTGCTCATTGTGTAAACTGTTGGGTTTCTCTGCTCTCCTTGATGTTGTCTATGTACAGTGCCTTGAGATAATTTATGTTATGATTTGGCGCTATACAAATAAAATTGAATTGAATTGAATAAACACCTGCTTAATGTACTTTTAACATAATTGCATATCAGAATTAAAACTTAAAACTACTTTTACAGTCAGCACTTCTGTGCCATGCTGATCATTTGTACACATGCCTACCTCCTGGTTTTTGTTCACTATCTACAGAACTGCCATCACTGGGTGGTGCTTTAATCATGCCTGAGCTGAATGTACCATACTTAAATTCTGCATACCAGAATTAGCACTAATAACTACACTATAATGAACACCACCAGCAGTAAGGAAGGGAGAGATTATAATTCTAATGAGACCAGAGGGAAATCAATGTGTCCTTGTTTTTCCCTGCAGCACTCTGTGGAGGCTGTGAATGCAGGAGTGAATCCCGTTGGTGACACATCCTACAACTCCAGTCACTGGGACCTGGGAAGTGCCTTCTTCTTTGCTGGGACTGTCATCACAACCATAGGTACTGTGATTACAATCTCTCCATCTCTGAAACTCACTGTGTAGTGCATTTATTGTCCAACTTTCTTTTAGACTCTTTCCAGCATTAGGTGTTTAGAAAGAACATGAATGCAAAGTAATATGAGCATCTGCTCTCTCTCTCTCTGTCTGAACTGCCCTGTGATTAGTCAAAACCTCATGCTTTACGACCATTTACACAAAAACCAAAAAATAAAATAAGACACACCAGCATCACTGCAGTGAAGCTTATGACTTATGTCTCTCGTGCTCTTCCTGTGGTTAATGAAGTCAGTGTTTTCCACTACAATACAATAATTCATCCCGTTCATCCATATATGACAGAAGGTACCTGCATTATTGTAATCGGTGAAGCAGTCACTCTGACAATATCTGTTATGCTTTGAACCATTATTTTTCAATACTTTAGGACAGAGTAACGCTTTCTTCTAGACATGGCATTTCAGGAGTCCAACAATTCAATGTATCAGGGATAATGTTTGTTCTCATTAAGCATTTGTATGTTAATAACTTTTAGAATAACAATAATATAATATAATAATTGGATCCCTCTTCACTTGTTCATGTTTACATGATAAAAAATGTTTCAATTGCAGATATTTTTTCAGGAATTTGATATATATAACAATGCTGATCAAATGTGAGGACATTATCGTTCACACACATGTCTTTTTTTTCACCTACTCACAATCTGAGACCGCTAGTGTCAGATATCAATAGTGTTTTGAGTTTTTGGGTCTGCAGAGTAGAAATGATGGTACCAATGTTTGCTCAATACAAACTGAAGATGGAAGAGTTTCTTTTGAAAAAGAAAATATGGCAAAGTGTAATTGTTTCATGAGGCTGATAAAGTCAAATCAAGTCAACTTTATTTCTTAAGTAAATAACCAAGGTTGACCAAAGTGCTTTACAGAGTTAAAGGCACAGCAACATACAAGTTATAAAGCATAAAATCAATATCCTTTATACCACTTTTTTGGTCATTGGCCATTTAGCAGGTACATGAACACATTCAAAGTGCAAAATCAAAGCTGCTGTGTGCAGTAACCTTGTTTCTGTTTGGTCTTTGTCAACAGAAATGATGTAACAATATTTTAATGCCACATCCTTCATTTGAAAACAGGTTCTTTCAAGCAATACTGACTGAGGGAATTCTCTCTATGCACAGTGATTTATATTTAAAGAAATCTTTCGGGCAAATTAGCTACTTAGAACAGAGTATTATAATTCACAGACTTCGACAAAAAAGTCGTACATTTACAAGAGAGGTAAATTTACAAGAATAAAGTCATCAGCTGTCATTCAGAGGGGTTTTGTGGTTTCTCAAGAAACAATCCGACTGATTTGGAGATTTTGGTTTTATTGTAGTACTCGAGATCAGTCTTGGTCTGGAGACCCTTTGTTGAAGGTCTCGGTCTCGTCTCTGAATCGACTGCAATTTTCCTCAGTCTTGTCTCGGACAAAGCAGACTTGGGATTTTATTTCAAGACCACAACTTTGGGGATATCAATAAATTGCCTGTGCATTTTTGGATGAACTTGTTAATATCATTACTGTGATTGTGTGTAAATAGTATTGCTTCGGGTACAACCAATAACTTGACTCGTTTATCATTTGAAATTGTTGTCACCGTTAACGGCTGTCACCCCTCCCACCCCCTTTCACACTCCCCCACAAAAGTGCATGTGAGTGACAGGAGAAGAGGCCGTGAGAAGATGTCAGCCGACTCATCTAGAATAAAATGTGGTTACCTGAACCACAAAGACTTTTTGTGCATAAATACCTCCAAAAGAAAACACAGCACAACGTCTAATTTCTGCAACGGAGACGGCTGAGACCACGTCCAACTTTTACTGCCTCGGTCTTGGTCTTGTCTTGGTCTCAATACACTGAGTTCTTGATCTCGACTTGGTCTTGGTTTAGGTGGTCTTGACTACAACACCAGATTTTGGATCCAGAAGGAGTCGAGGTCCGGTGAGCACAGTGTCTCCAACGCCGGCAGTACACCTGCAGAGACCCTACCGCCTTATGTCATATGGATTCATAACATGATAAACTAGAGAAACCACAAAACTCCTCTGAATGGCACCGATAACCCTGCAGTGCACCAGTTAAAGCTATTTTCCCACCACAAAAGCAGCATTTCCTCTAAGTCCGCCTGGTTCTTTGTGCGGAAAAGATGCATTTTCTAGCTCTCTTCTTCTAAAACAACAGGTTAGAATATTACGACTTTTATCTTGTAAATTCTCATAAATTAAGACTTTATTTTTTTTCTCAATGTGGCCCTAATACTCTGTTGTAGCTGCTATATTAACACTGGTGATTTGTTATAATCTTGTTACCGATTATATACCGATTGTGACTGGCTGGAAATGAAGAGCTAATACCTGTGTGCAGTGGCGGACTGACGCTTCCCGGTGCTCCCGATGGCCATCCTGGCCTGACTTAAACAGTCACTGGACTGGAGTTACCGGACGCCCGGGCCAATCAAATCAATCCATCTAGTTACGTAATGACGCAGCTCGGTGACCTGGTGGTGTCACACAACAATCAATTAGCTCCACTGTCTTCACTCTAGTAGTTGAGAGAAATGGAGGGACAGAAGAAAAGGAAAGGTGGAGCAGAGAGAGAGAGGGACAGAAAACGGAAAACCCTAAGGAAAATTAAATGAAACTGAATCTGTGGATAAAAGTCAGTCGACTTTTATCCACAGATTCAGTTTCATTTAATTTCCTTGGTTTCATGGCTTGAAATCATAATGATGATGTTAAAACTACATTTTATTTGTACTAGAAAAAACCTACAGATGTGATAGAAGTAGTGACTAAGTGTTCATGCATTCGGCCAAATGTCTAATATGCATGTTGCACATCCACTGAAATAAACTAACCAGTGTAAAACTGGTTTTGCTCCTCCAGGTTATGGGAACATTGCCCCAAGCACAGAGGGAGGGAAGATCTTCTGCATCCTGTATGCAATATTTGGCATTCCTCTATTTGGTTTCTTGCTGGCAGGCGTCGGGGACCAGCTTGGTACAATATTTGTCAAAAGCATCGCCAAGGTGGAGAAAATGTTTCGGGTAAGTCATACTGCATATACTGATGTGTGTTACATGAGATTTCCTGGAGGTCAGCGAATGCGTCTTGGCAGTAGCGTACCGTGAGGTTTCAGTAAGGGCCTTCAGTAAAAAAAAAAAATAACATGCACAAACACAACCACATACAAAACACACTATTATGCACTATATTCACGAGACAGTTGATCTGCAACAACCATAGCGCACATGCACACCACTACTAGGCTACTGCATCATTAGCACCACATCTTCCGTTATGTCACTCAGCAAACGCAATTTCACAAGCCACTTTATGACACAAAAACAAGCTTCCACATAAGCATAGGCATCAGCTACGCGGGGAACACGTCCCCGGCACTATTTATGATCAACAGTTTTGTCCTCACCACTTCTAAAATTCACAAAGGAGATCAGAAACATGATGGATCAGTGGTGTTAATGCAGTGATCATAGTTTACTTAAAAACCCGCCAAAGGTTCAAACGCCGTTGATGACAACAGCGGGGGCTACCGCCAGACACATCGCTGGGCCTGGGGCGTTCTGTCACTATGATATCACATTTTGATTGGCTGATGACACACGTCAGTCAAAGTTATAACCAAATAGGAAATGGCAGCTTCAACGAAAGGCCAGCAATACTACTAGAGCAGGTCCACGGAGCTGTGATGCATTTAATGACATCCAGGAAAATCCAGCTCAGCTTCACAAAAAATAACCATATTCTTTCTGGAAATATAATCATAACATACTGAAAAAGTAATTGAATTCAGACATATTCAGACACACATTAATTTGATTATTAAAAATAATAATAATCATAATAATAAAAAAATACTTTTTTGATATTGTCAGGGCCAGCAGAGAAGGACCTGCTGGCCCTGACAGCCCACCACTGTGTCTTGGGGGTCAGTGATGCAGAATCCTGTCTATTGCTCTGTGACTGGCTGGAAATGAAGAGCGAATACCTGTGTGCAGTGGCGGACTGACGCTTCCCGGTGCTCCCGATGGCCATCCTGGCCTGACTTAAACAGTCACTGGACTGGAGTTACCGGACGCCCGGGCCAATCAAATCAATCCATCTAGTTACGTAATGACGCAGCTCGGTGACCTGGTGGTGTCACACAACAATCAATTAGCTCCACTGTCTTCACTCTAGTAGTTGAGAGAAATGGAGGGACAGAAGAAAAGGAAAGGTGGAGCAGAGAGAGAGAGGGACAGAAAACGGAAAACCCTTGTCAGAGATGCAGCGACATGTTCACCAGGAGGGAAGGTCAGTCAAAAACGCTATAGCTTTCATTGCGTTTATCGTTCAATCACCGTCACCACCACAGACTGTGTGTCTCACGGAGGCACCGCCCCAGCCCCCTCCACACACACACACACACGGCCCGACTATCAATCCAGAATACCTAGAGATGAATGAAAAATATGATTTTGTTGCATAATGTTTGAGCCACTACATGATAGTTTATACATGCTGACATAATAAATCATAATTAAATACAGCTAGCTTTTTTTGTTTACTCTTAATCTATTAGGCTGCAGTTTGGCAGTTTTTTTATTGTAATTCTGCACCATAAATGATAGTTTGACTATCATTATAATATATACAAGCTTTATATAGTACGACTATAAACTTTATAGGCTGTGTTCACAGACACCTGTCTTTCTGGGTTGTGTGTGCAATCATTAATAATATAAAATCAATCAATGAATATATATACACTACCAGTCAAAAGTTTTAGAACACCCCAATTTTTCCAGTTTTTTATAGAAATTCAAGCCAATGAATAGCTTGAAATTGTACAAAGGTAAGTAGGCACCCCTGTGAACTGCTAGGTTAAAAAAAAGGTAAGGTTACCCAAAACTGAAAAATAATATACATTTCAGAATGGCCTTTTTCAGGGAACAAGAAATGGGTTAACAACTTAGAGCTGTTCTGCAGCAATGGAGGTTGATCAAGCCTTGAAAGTTGGTGCTACCAATTCCTACAGGTGTAGGACTTTTCTTTATTACTTACGACCCCATCTGTCTGCATAAATGTAGTGTTGGAACACACTGTGGTACCATAACCTTGTGAGCATCATTTTTTTGCAGTATTGTACTGCAGAAAGTAGTGTGTTACCATAAAAATTGCAAGAAAAAGGCAATTAACAATGGAAGAGACAGACCATCATAACACTTAAAAATGTTTTCCTACAGAGAAATTGTGAAGAAAGTCAAGGTGTCAGTCAGTAAAGTTTCCTTCATCATCAAAATGCACTCAGAAACTGTGAGAAACTCTGACAGGAAGAGGTCTGGCAGACCCAAAGCCACAACAGAATCAAAGGACAAGTTTCTGAGAGTCAACAGCTTGCGTGATACGTGGCTCACAGGACAACAGCTTCAAGCACAGCTTAATAGTGGTCATAGTAATCAAGTCTCAGTTTCAACTGTGAAGAGAAGACTTAGAGTTGCACGTTTGAACGGTCGAGTTGCAGCAAGAAAGCTATTGCTAAGACGTCAGAATAAGAAGAAGAGGCTTGCCTGGGCCATGAAACACCGCCAATGGACTACTGAAGACCGGAAGAAGGTGTTATGGACTGATGAATCAAAGTTTGAAATCTTCGGTTCATCACGCAGGAGTTTCGTACACCATCAAGTTGGCAAAAGGATGGTTCCTCAGTGTGTGACATCAACTGTCAAACATGAAGGAGGACTCATGAAGGATGGTCTGGGGCTGTTTTTCTGGATCCAGGCTCGGTGACTTGTACAGAGTGAGAGGCACCCTGAACCAAAACGGCTACCACAGCATTCTGCAGCGCCATGCAGTACCCTCTGGTATGCGCCTAGTTGCTCAGGGGTTCATCCTACAGCAAGATAATGACCCAAAACATACGTCCAAGCTATGCCAGAACTACCTCAGGAAAAAAGAACAAGATGGTAAGTTTGAAAACATGGAATGGCACAGACTCCAGACTTAAACCCCATCGAGCTGGTTTGAGATGAACTGGACAGAAGAGTGAAAGCAAAGCAACCTACAAGTCCCACACATTTATGGGAATATAGAATACATTTTGGTTTATAAATTGATTCCATGATTTCTTTTTTGACCTCAATTGTTTTTTTTGTTCTATGCTTTCATTTCAGAGTACAATGAGACATTAAAATGCATAATTTTCAATAAAAAAACTGGAAAAGTTGGGGTGTTCTAAAACTTTTGACCGGTAGTGTATGTATACACAGAGAAGTGTGTGTGTGTGTGTGTGTGTGTCTGTGGTGACCATTGAGCCAAATAATTACACAAATTTATTTTAACTATCAAATAGGGTTAGAATACGCAACTAGAGGTATGGTGGTCTGCATGAGAAGGGTGGCCTGGAATGGCATCAAATTCCCGGCCTGAATTATTGTCCCATTCCGCCTCTGACTGTGTTTTTCATACATTTACTTCTTTATATAGCAGGGGTTCTCAAATGCAGGAGCACAGGAGTCAGGAGGTCATTGCCAGCGGGCTCATCTTTGTTTTGTAATATGGAATAATTCATAGGTTGATTTCTAAAGTCAAACCAGTTAAAACTGATCATCAAATGATTCCACGGGAAACACATGAGGTTTATATACATATACATATATATATATGTATAATATGTATATGTATATACATATACATATATACACATATGTATATACATATGTACATATACATATATATACAGTATCTTGTTTGAGTCCTTAGAAATAATCGAGAACATCTTCTTTATACCTTTATACCATGTGTGACAGACTTTCTTTCATATCATAGAACAAACACAACCAGATCAGTCAGACTAAGATCCGTGTGGCCTCCACCCTTCTCTTCATCCTGGCTGGCTGCATCCTCTTTGTCACCATCCCAGCAGTGATCTTCAAATACATAGAAGGCTGGACAGCTCTGGAGTCCACATATTTTGTGGTCATCACTCTGACAACAGTTGGAATAGGTGACTATGTGGCAGGTGAGGACCGATTATTCATATGTGACATATTCATGAATTGAATTTGAGTGTTTCCTGCTCCGTTTACTTACACGATTTTAATGAGCACCTGATGGCAGAAGCACTAAGCATATATATTCATATATTTCATCATGCTAAAGTCAGAGAATACTCCAAATATTGACCTGTTGTTTTAAATACTATTTCCTGTGTTTTTCCATTGATCATGACTATTGTGGGCCACATGTGGTGCAATTTGCTGGAGTTATGTGTCATTCCCTCTTGATGCCACAACCCCATGTCTAAGATTCCAACCGATTCAATGAGCTCATTTAACTGAAGCACTTCTATGCTGTCTTGCTGTAGCATATTTAGATGTTTACCATAAACACATCTGTGCCAGATTTTAGCTTATGTGGTGCCTGTGAAGGTTAGAAACCAGATTTAATCCTTGTTTTTGGGTGTGTGCTTCTCCACCAGTTTATTACAGTGTACCGGTAATACACTGACGCTCTCTACAAGAAGGGCCAGAGTTATCTCTATTTTCTGAGGCGCCTGAGGTCCTGCTGGACTATGCACAAGATCTTCTCTCTATCTATCTAGTCTGTGGTGGCTGGTGCGATCCTCTATGCTGTTGCTTGCTGGGGCAGCAGGCTGAGGGTTGCAGATGCCAACAGACTCAATAAGCTGATCCGTAAGGCCAGTGATGTGGTGGGGGTGGAGCTGGACTCTCTGACAGCAGTGTCAGAGAGGAGGATGCTGTCAAAGCTGCACGCCATCTTGAACAATGGCCGTTTCTCAATATCCATACTTGTGCGTACTTGTGCGTACTTGTGTACTCCCGTACTTGTGAAAACGTCATCAGCCTCAGTCCAAGTGCTGTTCCAATTCTCAAGTAAGCGAACAGCGAGGACGGTTCTCAAACCCGGAAGTGTTCTCGCTCCGCCCATGTTTACCAAGTATGCATCGGAGGTGACTTAAGCGTACTTGGGATGGCCATGTATCCCAGAATACATTTCGGCGGAGCATAGCAGCAGATAATAGAAATATAAATCTGAAATAAATATTTTTCTGTGTCCCGGAACAAAGTTTTAAGATCATTTGAGGCGAGAAATGAGTCTTTTAGAATTCAAATATGTGGTTTGTGTATGAAGATATGACGTATTTATAGTTTGGCAGCGACGTTTGTCGGAGGTAATCAGCTCCACCTCTGTGGGCGCTCGACACTCACTGTGCCCGGCACAGAGCAGCGTTACCTCGGCCTGTCCTGATGAAGTGATCAGCTGGCTCAGACGTCGCTGTCATTACATGCTCGTGTGATCCATAGATTTGTTGTTGACGTGTTATTTTGATTTTATTGGAAACGTTTTGACCTGACGGTTTGAAAGTTTGTATATTATTAATTTTTTTTGAATTTCAACTTTCAATGTTAGATTTATATTAAAGTCGCAACATTGTATCTGTACTTAAATATAATATGTAAATATTAGCTATGTAGAGTAGTATATATTTGTACAGTGCTGCACATTGTATTATTTGTATTGTATATTTTAATAGAAATAAATTAAGAAATGAAGTTAAATATTTAAAATGTAAAAATAATAACAACATATATATGCATTTATTAAAAGTATTTCATATGTTCATTGATCAACACCGTAGGTGGCAGTAATGAGGCTGCAGCACTTGGCGCCAGCCACCATTCAAACAGCAGAACAATACATACATACTTGCATACTTGAGTATTGAGAAACAACCACATACTTGTGTACTCCCGTACTTGGCAAGTATATACTCCCAGCTTACTTCTCAAGTATATACTTCCCAAGTAAGCAAGTACATACTTGCTAACTTGAGTATTGAGAAACGGCCAATGTCTCTCCACCCACTCCATAACACACTGGTCAAACACAGGAGCACTTTTAGCCGAAGAATGATTCTGCCAAAATGTACCACAGAGCGCCATAGGAAGTCATTCCTACCTGTGGCCATTGGACTCCACAACTCCTCCCTCCTTCAATGTGTGATATACGTTTTGGGATCTGTGCAATAACCAACTTATGTATAATAACTCAAATTACAACCATCTCATCCATTCAGTACTGTATATAGTGCACATCTCTACTGTTTGTATGTACATATTGATTTATTTTATATTAGAGTACATATGTTTATGTTTACTTACCTTTACGTTTACTCTTGTTCATTTCTTTTATTTCTATCCTTGTTTCACACTCTTTGAATAGTAGCAGCTGTAACAAGAATTTCCCCTCGGGGATCAATAAAAAGTATTCTGATTCTGATTCTGATGGCTATTATTATTTTCATTCTTATCCTGTCTTCTCATCAGGGGGAAACCGACGGATCGAGTACCGGAAGTGGTACAGACCACTGGTGTGGTTCTGGATACTGGGTGGTCTGGCCTACTTTGCTGCTGTGCTCAACATGATCGGTGACTGGCTGAGGGTCCTGTCAAAAAAGACAAAAGAAGAGGTAAAGTGGGCCCTCATAAAGAAACATGACTTTTTTACCAAACTGTAACCGCACAATACATAATGGATTCATTATTTTGTGTATGAATTGATGCAACTGCAAATAGTTGGCAAAGAAGTTCCTCCTCAGATTACAGTGATCCTCCATTATTTTGCTACAGAAATACAATGTATTGTATTTCTGTAGCAAAATAATGGAGGATCATTGTTCAGTTATGTCCACCTACTGCAAAATGTAATTTGTACTTTTCAGACATACAAATCATTTAAAATAATAATGGTGCTTTGATTGCGCTAAGATTAAGCCTTGTTATTTTTGAAAGAAAATGTATATTATTAAGCACAAACATATAACATAATACTGCATGCCCTGAGGAATACACCTATTTAACATTTAGATGAAACTAACACCAAATATCTCTGTATTTCACTCAAAGGAATCAAATTATGGAACTACCTTTTGTTTCATTCTTTTCTAATGCCTTTTCAACAAAACTAACCAAGGGTGAGTGATTTAAAATAAAACAAGACAAGACATGGAACATGAAGGGAGAAACAACAAGATACTTAACAGAGGTGAAAGATCATGACAGTGTGGGGGCGAGCTTCTTGGATTCCACCCGAAGAGGCAGGTTCTTGGTGGATAACCACACTCTTTGGCCGCTGCGATAGTGTGGGGCAGGGGTCCTTTTGCGATCCGCGGCTGCCTTGTAGGACTTGGACTGCCGAAGGAGGTTCTGGCGGGCCCGCTCCCAGGTTCTCCTGCAGCGTCTCACCAAGGCCAATGCGGAGGGCACAGAGGACACACGGTCTGTGGAGGGGAAGAGAGATGGTTGGTAACCGTGGACAATGTGGAAGGGGGACAGACCAGTGGATGAACAGGGGAGCGAGTTGTGGGCAAACTCGACCCAAACCAGTCTTTGGGACCAGGTTTCAGGGTCCTGGGAGGCGGTGACGCGGAGGCCAGTCTCCAACTCCTGGTTAAGGCGATTGGCCATTGGTCTGAGGATGGAAGCCTGAGGAGAGGCTGACTGTGGCCCCAAGAAGACTGCAGAACTCCTTCCAAAAGTGTGAGATGAACTGGGGACCTCTACAGGGAAACCATGTATCCCGAAAATGTTATTCAACATGACCTCCGCTGTTTCCTTGGCGGAGGGAAGCTTTTGCAGCTTTTTTGATATTTTATCTCTAATTTTTTTAAATAGTCAATGCAAATGACAGTCCGCATTATTTTCAAGTCATTAACCGTTAGAGTATAATTTGAATGTTATTGAACAAACCATCCCACCCTCATAGATCTTTAGCTTGAGGATCCTCCAAAAGTTCTCAATAGGGTTGAGGTCAGAGTTTCTGTCCTTCTATGCCCATAGCAGCCAATGATGCAGAGGTATTCCTTGCAGCAAGACATGGTGCATGAAGATGATTTTGTTACGGAAAGCACGGTTCTTCTTTTTGTACCATGGAAGAAAGTGGTCAGTCAGAAATACCACATACTTTTCAGAGGTCATTTTCACACTTTCAGAGACCCTAAAGGGGCCGACCAGCTCTCTCCCCATGATTCCGGCCCAAAACATGACTCCGCTAAACTTCTTGCTGATGTCGCAGCCTTGTTGGCACATGGTGGCCGTCCACCAACCATCCACTATAATAGTCCATCTATCTGGACCAACCAGGGTTGCACAGCACTCATCAGTGAACAAGACTGTTTGGTTATTAGTCTTCATGTATTTCTGGGCCCACTGCAGCCATTTCTGCTTGTGAGCATTGGTTAAGGGTGGCCGAATAGAAGGTTTATGCATAACTGCAAGCCTCTGGAGGATCCTACACTACCTACACATTACATTACATTACATGTCATTTAGCAGACGCTTTTATCCAAAGCGACTTACAATGGAATCAAGTACCAACAAGGTACCAGCAGCTTCAAATACCGGTTTGCTGCTTTGTAATGTCATTGTAGCAGCTGCTCTCTTAATCCGATGTATTTTTGTCAGAAACCTTCCTCATTGTGCCTTCATCTGCATGAACCTGAACCTAAGCCACAAATCTCGTCACAGAACATGATCACGCTTAAGTTTTCGTGAAATATCGAAGGTTTTCATACCTTGTACAAGGAATTCAACTATTTCATGCTTTTCAGCAGCAGAGAGATTATTTTTCTTTCCCATTTTGCTTGAAAATGGCGGTCTGCTTAATAATGTGGAACATCCTTCTTTAGTAGTTTTTCCTTTAATTAGGCCCACCAGGCAAACTGATTAACACAGGTGTCTGAAATTGATTTCAGTGATCCAAAGAGCCATGAGACACAACACCATCCATGAGTTTAATTGAAAAACAAAAAAATTAATCTTTATGACACTTAAATACAATTTGCATAATAATTTGGAACGCAGTGGATAACCATAATAACTTTCTTTCTGCTGTCTTTGGCTAAGGTTGGAGAGATCAAGGCTCATGCAGCAGAGTGGAAAGCAAATGTACGTGCAGAGTTCCGGGAGACGAGACGGCGTATGAGTGTTGAGGTGCATGACAAGCTGCAGCGAGCTGCCACAATCCGTAGCATGGAGAGACGGCAGCTGGGCCTGGACCAGCGCGCCGTGTCCCTGGACATGCTTTCCCCTGAGCGACGAGCAGTCTTCAACAGTCTGGACACTAACACTTACAAGACATCATCCCAGGAGAGCATTGATACCAAGCTGAACAACCTCCGGCTGCGGGGCGCTGAGCACTGCGATCGAAGCTCTGACCACCAAACCACGTCTGAGGACAACATTTTTAATCGCCTGGGTTCCGTCACCAAGTTGGCCAAACGCAACAGGAACAGGGACCTGAAGAAGAACATCCCGGACGAGGCTCGCCGGCCTCACAGTGAGGCCTACGGCTGCTTAATGCCCACTTTTGACTGCAGTGCAGAAGAAGGGAAAAGGAAGGAAGAAGGAGAGGATGAGCTTGAAGACAAGGAGTGCAACACTAGCTTGTCTGATTTCCCACTTTTTGTGGAAATATGCAAACCACAGAATGGGTTTTTACTAGAGCAGACCAAAGAGAATGAGAGCGAGGAAACACTTGAAGCAAAAGAGCTGCATATTCACATGGATCCATAGACCGAGTGCTCTCCTGCAAGAGGAGCTTTTAAACGTCACCAGTAGTGCCTTAAGTCTCCCTGACTCCTGTGTGTTGAAGCAGGGACCGTCCCTGTCCCTTTGTGCTACATATTGTAATGTTCACACTATTCACTGGGCCCTATGGATATAATAGTCACGCATTGTGTTTATAAACGTAAGACATGGTCAGGTCTCTGCAACTGTGCTATGCCAAATAGTTGTTCGCTACTAGGTGTCAATTAATAACACACATCTTACGTCTGTAGCTGTGGCCATTATTTCTCTCAGTTATTTTAACACTGTACTGAGCTAAAGTGATGTCATGTAATGCAACATATGACAAACGTGATGACATGGACCAACAGAACAAGTGCACCTACCTACTCAGCTCTCCCTATGTGTCACTTCTGTAGCATTTGTGTATTGTGCAGAGATGACCCTGTTGACATTTGTTCAGTCAGTGGTTAGAAAAATATCTCAAAATTGTATTAGTCAGACTAAAACCAGACTTTTAAAATACTATTAAAAGTATTATACTATTAAAGTATATTATTAAAAATACTGAATAAACATGTAATCCAGCTGAAAGTTTACTTTATTGAATTTTCCAAAGTTTGACTAACACCCAGATGATGCCACTGGGAGTTAAATCACTATTACGTGTGCAGTATGTTCAACAACTCAAAATGTTCCACAGTTCCTGCTTCAGGAATTTGACCCAGGTATAAAAGTAGAAGTCATTACAAAGAAGAACATGAAGCCACACTGTTGCTTTTTTGGACTGATGATGACACTGAAATTATGATCTGTAGACCAATCAGAAAGAATCAGAAAATCAGAACATCATTATCGTGATTGTAACCAGTACAGCGGAAATTTTAAGTGCAACCCTATTCAGTGCAAAAATAATAGAACAATATGAAGCAAAAGGAAGTGAAAATGATAATAAACTAGTGGAAAGACACAGCTGAAGTCAACCAGAACACACTTTCTAATTCTAAGAAGCTTAGAGGGGGCCTATTGCCACTGAGAGTACATTACATTACATTACATGTCATTTAGAGTAACATAGCCAGGGACAAATGAACAATGAATTGAAAAAAGGACAGTAGATAAATTAAATGGCAAAGTTCAGCTGCAACCTTAGCTTGACTTAACTGTTCATGGAAATAAATACTTACTAGCAGTGCTCTCCTTTGTTTTCTTCTTCTGTGTGTTATACTTTCATTTGTAGCATTAGAGAAGTTGAACTTTTTTTCTCATTTGTTACAATAACCTGTATACACTTGTTTTTGACTATTAGGAAGTTCTATGCTTGTCAGCGCTGTTGGTTTTTTTGTTTGTTTTTTACCAATGATGTTGGTTTCATTCACTCAATCACTTACATTTGAAACATTTGTTACAATTCTAACCAACACGTCATCTTTGTGTTGACTTAAGTACTTTCCACCTAATTTGTGTTTTACTTTACATCCAACATGTTGCTATCCTCTCTGGACCTGCACGCCAGTTGTTTATAAGAAGATAGTTTAAAGTGCAGAAGTCAGTATGTTCTTGTTTAGCCTGATTTCCATGTGCTCCATTAGTGAAACAAACACATGTGACAGGAACATACTGAAACAAGAACATACTGACTTCTGCACTCCTGCACTAGTGTTAGATGCCCTGTCTCGCCAGGTTAAAGGCATCATTTGGGCTTTTTGATGTGTGGTTTCATGAAAATGTTATATAATCCATGCATTACATACAGGTGACTGTGTTCTGCATGCTGTCGGTGCTGAGGGGCAGCTGGAGATGTGCAGTTGAAAGCTCAGTAAATCATTGCAGCAACAGGAAACTAAAGTTTGTGTCACAATTTTGAGTTGATGGTCTACTGCTCCCTCACAAAATACCATATTTGGACTTACTGAGGAGTGGATCAACAACTCCTATGTTTTACAGTAATAACATCTAGTGCAGTCATGAGCATATTTTTTAGATGATGAGCTGACATATTTATCATTAGCTAAGTATTTTGTTAAGAAACTCAAATCAATCTGTTTTGTTTTTCTGTTGTCTTCAGTCATTGCCATGTTTCACTGAGCTTCCAGCTGACGACCTCTCAGCTAATGTATTCTTCCTTGGGTCGTGTCCCACCCCTTTACAAAACTGATTCACTGTTTTTTTTCTTTGTTAGATGTTATTTTGGGAACATGGCCCCAGATCATAGTTCACTTGGTGAGTTATAGTGTTATCATTGCTGATAGAAATAATGGCCAAAACCTGGATATTTCCAGATTTTTACAACTCTACCCAAGTAACAGTCAGTCTGAATGAATGATCCTGTAACACTGGAGGATTTGCCTTTTGTGACTTACAAGATGAGTTAGATTTACAGTCTGTCTAAGATGAAAAGACACAATGGTGAAAATTACATGGAATTCATCATTAGCACTACTGGATATGTCTTGTTTAAGAAGAAAGAAATATTTTTAAACGAGGTCTGACATGTGTAGATGAACCTTTCACTTGGTGCTGTGACTATAATGTGGCTCAAGTCAGAAGATGAGTTACACAGAAAAATTATAAAATAAAAAGTCACCCTAAAAAAAAAGAAAAGTAACAAGAGAGAAGCTTGATCTAAATGTAACAATTCTACTATGTGATTGTTGTCATGCTGCTTTCGTGTTACCTATTGAAACTCAAGTCTTTAAAATGTGCATTTTACTGTATTTGAAAACTACTGAGAACAAGTCACATGTTAATTGTTCATGGTCCCTAATCTAAGCTGTTGTTTTAGTACAATGTCCAAACTGCTACCTACACCATGACCTCTTTAAATACTATCTCAGGGCTTGTTTGTCCTAATGTTGGTTGGTGATGTTGTTTGACAGGTGATACAATGACAACAATGAATGAACTTGTGGTCCATGAAAGTGAATGGAAGAAAAGCCATAATGCAAGAGGAAGGAGTGTTCCACCATTGGGTACAGGAAACAACAATGGGGTGATGGTGTAACATTATGAAGTGCACTGCTATTACTGTGAGAGTACACTATGTACTCATCATCGCACTTGTTGACATAGGCAGATTGTTTGTAAGTGTATGTGTATGTGTTGGCGTATGAACACAAGAGTCAGGCAGGAAGTGCCTGAAGTGAATTTGTGGAGCATGGATTTAGGTTTATCCCTCATTTATAACTTGTGAAAATTAAAATATCAAATCAGCAAAGTGTAAGGACCTGGATGGAGCTGAGTTGGGACAAACAAGTGGCAACAACCATGGCTGTCAATCAAGCAAACATGCCACAACACATACTTCTGTAGAAGCCTTAATACCTCTTGGGTCAATTTTATCCTCACCATGAAAGTACACATAAGACGTCTTGAGAGCCGAACTTCAACAGAGATAAACTCTAGAGAGAAGTATGAAATGTTTTTAAATGGATTTCATCTCAGTTGGAGGTAATTCACAGGCAACACCAAGTTGTCAATCATACTAATGCAGCTTAAAATTGGTGATGTCCTGGGGACCGTAGACTGCACCAAACCACTGACAAAGCTAAGTTATCCAATGTAACACAATTTATATCATTTATCATTTTCTTGTCCTAACAGCTTGCCTTTACTTTCTTTTTTGACTCCCTGAAGCAAAACTGTGCTTCATGGTTCTTAACAACCAACTCACAAGTACACCGTGGAGGCATCAACTTCAACACTTCTAATTCACTTTGAATGGAGCAGCAGCAATCCATGCTGGACTACATTGTGGGTCTGTTGGTTCACTTTTCTTGTGTTGCATGTGGTTGAAGTTGAATAATGTAAGATGTTCCAATTGACAGCAAATCAAATCATGTAAAAGAGACACCAGCCAATTGAATCCTATTATTTGCTCACATCACATGGTACAATGTCCAGATCTCTTGGACTAGACCGTTCTCCCCTTGTCCCCCCTTTGATAGAGCAGGAACATGATATTACATCATCATCAATTTAGCAACTCTTGCTACAAAGTCGGCCATGACACTTCCAGGTCCAAGCATCACCCTCATGCATTAAAGCAACGTTTACAAGTTGCTTTAAAGTTTACAAGTAAGACCAAAGTATTTTAGATGGTTCTCACAAAATTGTCCTCATTTTACCTATTCTTAGGGGCCTCCCTCTCAGCTCAGGGACTGTTGTCCTCTGTACACCCTCTTAGGCCAGTTACAACCCATCATGATGTCACCCATAAGAAACTGGACTCCTGTTTTGAAGCCTGCAAAATCACAATTTGGCCACATTTTTGCTGAAAGTTCAGAGGCATCACCTGCAGCAGGTCTGACAATTGCAGCTGTCACTCACACTGTTGTCCAAGTACAGCGTACTTGTTTATTTCCTCTCCCTTGGAAAACACTGCTTTAGAGGCTTCGGCCCATCTGATCCTTCTCTTCTCGGACTGCTTGTTAGGAGGGACTGTTTCCACCACTTAGAGGCTCTGGGCTCTGTGGGGTGCTTCCTGGCCCGGCTCCTTCTCTGTCTCACCAGATGCTAAACCTTTGTGGTGCTTGCAGACGCTCCTTACATTTCATCTTTGTTTGACGGATCCTTATGCCTTGGGATTGACACCATTAACTCCTCAGGAAAATGTCAATAGAAGTAGAAGCTCAAATTCCCATAGACTCCCATTCAAACTGAGCTCTTTTTGCAACCAGTGGAGGTTTTACAAGGTTATATAGAAGAAGATTATATATCTTTACAGTCTATACTCTCACGCCAGATGTCTGTTTTCATCATTTTATGTTTACATCTGAGTTTGCAGAGGACCATTTTGGTCCAAGAGGCAAAACATGTCATCTGCCCATGTCCAGATGGTATACACTTAAATAAGTCATGTGGATCATGGGTGGTCCATTCAGTCCAGTTGGTGGCACAATTTTCAACATAGAAGGTTATAACCATGGATTCTTGCTGAGATATACTACCCCCCACACCTGTAATGTGAGATCAAAAACGATCAAGAACTAAAGTGAAGCAGACCCTCACTTTAGTATGAAGGGAACAAGTAGAAATTATTCTTTTCTCTTTGTAGACACAGAAAAGTGGAAAATATGGAGGGGCCTTTATGGAGCATTAATTCTTGATGGTGGGCGGTGCCTATCATGGTTGACTTCTTGGCAAGAGTTGAAAAAGTGATGTTGTTGTTGGGACAAAAATACACAGTGTAGTGTTTGAGCTAAACAAATAATGTTAACATCTAAAATATACAAGAACATTTGCATAACATGATTTGATTGGCCTGCACCCGCTCTGCCACTTTCTCAGTCATTTCTCAACACAAGCTAAGTGAGGCAACGCACCCAACCTTCAGTTACACAGCAATTCTTGGCACTGCCCTATTTAAAGTGAATAAGAAGCATTTCAGTTGATATGTGTGAGTGCAGCATTACCATGTCCCATTGCATCAACTGCATTTTTCAGCCATTGTGGTGGCAGCTAAAGCAAATATTCCCCCACAAATGACCACTATAAGGAAATGACACCACACGCATAAAACAGAACTGTGTCATTTTGATCAAATTCCCCATTTCCAAACACACATGCCTCATATCGCACATATCTGTCTGATCCCACTCTTCACATTACCAAGTGAAGCTTTAGACTAGTGTGTATGCAGCAAAAGAAAGGATAATAAGTGTTTTCATATGCTTCTAAGAAATACAAAAATGTTTCAAAAGAAAACCAAGACATGGAACAAAAAAGGCATGCTTTGTTGCGAAACTATATTACAGTGTATATGGTGTTGATTGTATACCAACCACTACATGCTTTACAAGATGATGCTCACCACGTGTGTTATGACGCACAACCAACTAGTGCTCTGTTCTTGGACGTTGCTCACTGTATCTGTCATGCAACCATTACGTTCAATGTAGTGATTGCCTTTTGAAAATAAAGACCACTGGATTAGTGCTATTTCTGAGTGTGAGGAAGTTTCTTTCAAGGTCCTATAGAGGTGGTGCTGAGTATCATGTAGACTCTTTCACAGCTACTATCAGTGGCTATAATCAGTTGAGCCAGAGGAGAATGGATTGCTTTCACATCATTGCCTGTGACCTCTCCTCACTGATATTATACCCTGGTGTTTGTTGCTATTTTCTGGGTCTGAAAACTCCCAGAGAATGTAAAAAAAAAACGGACAAAAACCTGAGATGTTTCACTGTATCATATTCAAATACCTCATTGGCTTAGGTAGGTCAACACTCTCATATGTGTGTGTATATATATATATATATATATATATATATATATATATATATATATGAATATGTATATATACATATATACAGTCTTGAGTTTGTTGAAATACATCTTATTGTTAGAGATTGTATCACCGGAAAGAGGAGAGGAAGAGGGATTTGTTTTCCACATGTTATGTCATTATTTAGGAAGTGTAGTACCCTCTCGTGGTAATAAACTAACTCTTTGGGTGTCACTCTGCTGATATTTTCTATCTATAACTATGTGGTAACTATGAAGACATGGGACATGCCATTTCTACTCACAGATGTTGTAGGAACTATTTGTATTCAAAAATACTTTTGCTTTGTATAATGATATTAGCACTTACACAAGGCCATTCTGTTTGAACTGCAGTTGGACTGCAGCATTTCTTTCCATTAGCAGCATAGTCACTGTCCTATTAAACCCAGTAAAAGGGTTTTTTTTAACTTCCAAACAAACATTATTGTCACCATAGTTATTGAGCCTGTTCGTTGAGTTTTGATTGGAACATTTGACTGAGCTTGAACCACAGTCTATTTGCACATAAATCCAAATGTCAACTTGGCAACACTTTCTCTGTGTCCAAAATAATTGATATATTATTTGGCTTATTTTTTTGTTTTAAAACTGCTCCTTTAATTTCTTCATAACGCCATCCTCATTTCAATTATTCCCTGTCAGAAAACCTTTTGGTTTTTGTTTACACTTTTCTTATATTTGTTTTTGAATGTGTTATTTAAAATCTTCCTGCCACAGCATATCATCTGCCTCCATCATGAACACTCTGTGTCTTTCCTCCTCCCCGGCAGCTCCATCGTCAACATCCTTTGTCCAATATAATCACGATTCCTCCTCTGCACTTCAAACTGTTCAAACTAAGCTGTCCCTCAAATATGTCCATTTCTAATCCTGTCCGTCCTGGTCACTCTGCCAGCTCCAGTACCTCCTGTCTTTTAGACAGTGCCACTGCAATCCATACATCATAGCAAGTCTCACTACCATCTTGTAGACCGCAGAAGTATGAGCATCTTTAATTTAACAAATTAAATGAGTGTCTTTGTGGTTCTTTTACTTCTGTAAAGACATTAACTCATGTGTATGAACATGTGTAAAGTCACAGACCCACATTAAGGATGGTCAGGACAGTGAGTTAGTGAACCAGCATGCACCATGAAACTAAAGAGCTCAGCCGTCATTCTTTTGATTATTATTATTTCCCACTGTGATCTCTCCATAAGAGAAAAACTGAAAACTGTGCAGTCCTCCCAAAGGTCAAAGGTCAGCTCTATGTATCAGCAGAGAGAGGCCTTCAAAACCCTTTAAATATCCTTACTCTGGGACTCACAAGGCAGACTGACAGAGAGAAGATCAGAAGCAATTGACTGAAAAAGGTGAGAAGGAATAAGCTCAAGGGGGCAGGTTAATTAGGTCAGAGGTTAATAGGGAAAGAGCTTGATATTGAGATAGAAGAGTGAAAGAGGATAGAGAAGGAGTTAAGGAGATGAGGAGATAAGTCTGACTTATTTTAATGTAAATGTCAATGGACTGAGCCTCATGTGGAAGTTGAAGCTAATTCAAGAAGGACATTTCCACTTTAGCAGGATCATTGTAGCAACTTGGATGGGATACCCCTGTCTCGTGGGTTTTTACTTACTGAGTAAACTGATGTGCCTCTGTCCTTGTTGTCCTGTATCTTTAGTCTTTTATCACCTGTTACATAAACTGCATCCAGGGCCATTAACAGCTGCCTTTACTACAGAGAATTCTAAAGAAAATGAACATTTAAACATGAGTCGATATCATCAGAAAAGACTGCCTCACGTGTTTCTGCCTGTGCTCATCTAATGAGTAGAGCTCTAATCTTGTTTCCAAGGAACATAAACAATCTGCCTGGGTTTATACAGTATGTTTACTCAGAGACCCAGAGTTATATCGGTCTTCAACAGCTTGAACTGCTCTGCTCATGTGGCTTCCAGTCATGAGTAAACTGAAAGTACCTTGTAGCTGTGAACCAAAGTGAAATGTAAACACTGTTCTGGGAAACATGTGTCATGTCTTGTTCTTGTCATATCCTGTTAGTCAGAGCCTGGGAAAAGCCACATATATCTGAATAAAATCATGCTGATCAATAAACTGCAAACCAGGAAACAGCTTACGCTGAGGAGGCTGAACCACCCAAATATAAATGAAACTATTGTTGGTGCATTTCAAATGCTAACCAGCAGTGGAACAGCAGTGGTTCTGGTCTCAGAGAGACACAGGGTTTGAATCTCCGATCTGAGTGGTTATTTAATTACTGTTGTCTATCATCTTGAACCTGTCGTTCTCCTCAGAAATTAAATTAACAAGATATTTTCTCCCAAAGAAGATGCTGCTCACTAGATATTTTCACATTTTTTTGACCACTCTTTATTGTGTGAAATTCCCAGTCAATACTCAGACCAACAACCATTCAAAGTCACTGCACCTCTGGGGAGAAAGGCTCAAAACGAGGCAAGGCGGCCTTGTCAGGTGCAGCATGACATGTTGGAGAAGCTAATGTAGCCTCTAAGTCCACGGCCCTGTTTCAGAAAGCAGGTTCAACAAACTCTGAGTTAAAACCTTAACTCTAGGTTGACCAACTCTGAGCTGTCAAACTCTTGAGTTTGCATTAGTTCAATCTACTCTGAATATGTTCACTCTGAGTTAAGCATGTGCGTTGGGAATTTACAAAGCCATCATCAATGGAGCTCCGATTCACCATGGCAACAGGTAAACAAAGAGCACAGCCTCCATTTGAATCCACTTGAGCAGCAATATGAACTCTTTCAGAGTCAGATTTACAAATATAAATGAACCCAGAAGAGCACAATAAACATCATTTATTGATAACAGATGATGAGTTATTTTATGCATCTCATATTTCAAGATTCAAGTTTTTTATATCAGCGTCTTTACACAAACAGGTCACGTTCCTTCCTGTAGTCTGAAGCAAACCTTTCAGCTCTGGTGTTGCTCTTCCTTTGGTTCTTACCTCTTGCTTTGATTAAAAATCCAGATTTGTGAATCTTTTCAGCTTGGAAATGTAATCGTCCTTTGTGATTTAGCGGATTATTATGAATAAAAAATAACCGCCTTCAAGAACGAAGAAGATAGCACAAGAATCTACAGGCTCACAGCGCCCTCTGCCTTGAGTCAGGTGTACTGTTTACTGCTGTTTTTTCCCTTGGAAGAATGCTACATCCAACATGTTTTCATAGATAGAGAGTTAGATAAAAACTTTGATCACATGACCATTCAGTTTCACTGGGCATGTGCATGCCAGTGTAAAGAGACAGTCTATGGGAACTAATCAGAAATGAAATGTAAGTCACTGTCTGATTGTTTTCAAAGGCCACGTTTTCTACATTAATGCTAAAACACGGCCCCAGTATTTTCAAACTAAAATGCAGTGTTGTAATGTAACAAAGTACAAATACTTTGTTAGTGTACTTAAGTAGCACGCAGATAAAAACTGTGTTTTAACTCACAGTTGAATTAAAACACAGTGTGAGAAGCTCCACAGACTCCAAAAATTTCAAAAGATTTCAAAAATACAAGCAGACACAGGGAGGTTGAGAGAGAGTTTGTCACCATTCATGACAGAAGGTTCATTTTAATGTTAAAGTTATTCGCCTGTACCTGTTATGCTTTTATTTTTACAATAAATGTCATATTCAAAGTTGTAATTGCTCACTTTGTTTAAATACTTTTGAAAAAAATGACAGTAAATGTCAGGTACTTAAAGACTTACTTGATCATATTCTAAAAGGTGACTTTAACTTCTACCAAAGTCATTTTCTGCTAAGATACTTATACTTTTACTCAAGTATCGCTTTCAAGTACTTTAAACAAGACTGCAAGACTGCTAAGACTGCCCAAGACTGCTTGGGCAGCCCGTGGCCAAGTGGAAAGGGAACTTGGCTTGTAACTGGAAGGTCACTGGTTCAAATCCCCACCCAGCCTAAAAAAGGGCTGGGGTACCCCTGAGCAAGGTACCCAACCCCCAATGCTCCCCAGGCGCTACTCAGTGTGGCAGCTGCTCCTGCCATACTGCTCCTAATTCTAGGATGGGTCAAATGCAGAGGAATACTTTCCCCAAGGGGATTAATAAAATTAAACTCTTCTAAAATGGAACCAGATGGTATTCAGAACCCTGAAATTAAAACCCTTAGATGCAAGCATGTCAGGAAGTTCCCCTCTGCACTACTTCTGATGCTTATACCACAGTTTCCTGTTGTGCAACATGACTGTGGAGGAAAGGTTGGCTAAGTCTGAGAAATTGCATCACTGTCACTATGGGTTAGAGCACAGTACCAGCTGTACACATGATCCAGCTGAGTAGAGGAAGAGAACTGTTATCTTCCTCTAGAGAGAAAGTTCACCATTCTTTTCTTGTTCAATAGATCTTCAGGGTATTTACATCATTTAGACATTCAGTTGCAGCCAGGCTGAGTTTTGAAGGAAACCAGAAGGAGCTGAGTGAAGTTTGGACTTTCATGGTTTGAAGTCTAGAACAGGTCTATGGGGAAATAAACTAAAAAAAGAGCTATTTTTGTGTATCAAAAATGTTTTATTTAAGACAAGACATATCAACACAATCCATGTCCACAAATCAAACACACCAACAAAAAATATATATAAATAAATATAACCCCATAAATATAAACTGATCTGTGTATATATTGCAAGGCAATGACAAACCCAAAGGAAAGTAAAGTAGACAAAGTCAGATCTAAATAAAAGAGCACACTTACAGTTCAGTTACACCATATCTGCATGCATTAGCTGAGAAGCTGCCATATTCTCACTCTGATCCTAGCTAATGTTTTAGTTGTAGTCAGACCAAAGGACAGTAGGTGCATCTGTGCTGCATGTTACCTCTGCTTATTTGGCCTTCTGTTAGAAACTTCCTACACTTTTTGATAGATCAATCTGATTTTTTTTTTTACGATCATTCCATAATCTGGTAAGAATCTGGTCACTGAAGAAATGTTCAACCCTAACCCTTTGAACACAATTTATGTATGCACAATCAGACCATCAAGTACCAAGTTTCATCTGGACCTGATCCAGATTAAAGATTTGGCAGCAATTTAAATGTAACATGTTTAAATGTAACATGTTCTATTTAGAAAGTTCAGATGTATATATCTTAGCAACATTTTAACAGATGTATTAGTAAGATGGTAAAGTTCTATACAGATCCATAAAGTCTTCTGGATCCAGTCAATCAAAATGAAAACATTTTAGGACCCAGCATGTAAAAGTGATAAAGGGTTAAAGCCTTGGTGGAAGTCTGCACGTTCTGAGTGCTCTTGTAGATATGGAGGTTGATGTTCCTATAGTTGGTGGTGGACAGGTCCTCGTCTACATGCTACTGGTGAGCATGGCAACGTCGCTCAGTTTTCTGCTTTTCAAAATTATGAAAGATGAGTGATAGAAAATGAGCAGCACATAGATGCTCTGTATGAACGTGTGAGTGAATGACAAAACTGTAGTTTGAAGCAGCTTTTCTAGCTTTTCAAGACTAGAAAAGTGCTATATAAAGACAAACCATTTACTGTAAACATCTGCAGTTGCTCTGCTTTCAATTGTCATGCATTTGAGTGTTTGTCTGCAACAGTAGCAAAGTAGCCTAGACCCTGCATTTTACTTCAATAAGTTATCCACGACAAATCAAGGAGTGGTCGGCTTCAGAACGCCCTCAACTTTGAGAGCTGAAGTCAGTCATGAACGTGCAAATGCTCACTTGTGTGAGTGTATGTGTGTTATTTCTTAAAGGGGACATATTATGCAAAATCAACTTTTTAATCATTTTAATACTTATATTTGGGACTCTGGAGGCCCTACCAGTCGCCAAAGTGTGGAAAAAGAATACTCAGTCATGTTTTCGTGGTCCCCCTTAGTGTAAGTATAGGCGATAAAACACTCCATGTTGAATTCCCTGCACTTATGACGGCAGCATGCGCATTTCACTGCGAATGTTACCGCCCCACCAGTAAGTTTACTTCGCGAGCTCCACCTTAGCTCCACCTTGTCCCTGCGAGAGTGCAGGCGAGGGAGGAAGAGCGGTATTATGTCAACGCGGAGGGACAAGTGTGCTGTTGGTGGCTGCACAGTGGAGCACAGTGTTTTACAGAGGATTTTATATATGAAGCTAATGTGCTGGATAAATAGTGTAATTTATATAAAATATATAAATCATTTTATATATGAAGCTTCCTCCCTCGCCTGCACTCTCGCAGGGACAATGTGGAGCTAAGGTGGAGCTCTCCAAGTAAACTTACTGGTGGGTGGTAACATTTGCAGTGAAATGTGCATGCTGCCGTCATAAGCGCAGGGAATTCATTTCCCCTGAGGAGTTTGTGAAACCTCAGTTTCAAGATCTTCTCTACACAAACACATGTGTTGCATAATATACATGGACACAAGAAAATATACATTCATACAAAAGGTGATGACAGCATCATAACCCTCACACACTCAAGTCTGCAAACTAAGCTCCCCACACTGAACCAAAGAGATGTTAGTTATGATCATGTTTTAACTGATTATAGCACTTTTGGAAGAGATGCGGTTGGTACCAGTTCTTCATAGATCAGTACTAAAGTATTGTGAGTGTGTGGCTGTTGATATTTGATATTTATGTTGCATTTATTCAAAAATCACAGGCATTTTTAAATTGTCCACTAATGCCATGGCTGCTGGTGTTAGGTGATTATATTTGAGGTAACTCTACAAGCACTGTTTGGGCTAGTTTTACTACTTTTTGGTGAAAATGCAGAGTAGTTGGAAGTAAAGGACAAAATACAAAAAGAACAGTCTATAGCAGAGCTGTCACTTGCATTCAAAATTTGAGCTTGGGGAAGAAAGTCCAAAATTCAAGTTCAGATATATGGAGTTTGACATTCTATTGGGGTCGTGCAGCAGAGGGTGTGGAAAGTGGAGCTTGGCCTTATGTTGTGTTCACATAGGACTCACATTTGTCACGTGATGAGTTTACAGTCAGTGCACACAAGTGAGAAGACAAGATTTTGGCAAATATCGCTCCAGTTGAAATTTGACACAATGGCCAATCAACGTTGAGATTATCCGGATGACGTACAGAGGAGAAACTCAGAGCTCTACATCACAAGTTGCTATAAGCACTCATTCTCTTGTGGAAATGTCTGCAGAGAAGAAACTGCCGTTGTGTGTGGTTTCACTTGGTGAGTTTTAACCTTGACTTTTGGAGCTCCGTATGCATGAGCACCACTTCCAGCGAAACTTTCACATGACCAACAGCTAATATGTCGACTTACTAGCACACATTGAGGCCACACCAGGACTTCCTGCAGTGATACCAACTACAGGCTGTGGAGTGTCTGCTCATCATGTGAAGGTTTCGCTGTTGCCCTCATTTTCCTCTCACCTGCTGCTTCTGTGGACTGACCAGTCGATGTGGATGTCTGCAGTTTGTGCAACTTCCTCCAGATGATTTTCAGAGCAGATGGGCGGAGGATGATGAAGACCCAGGGATTAATGATGGAGTGAAGTGACAGGAAACGGAGAGCTCTGAGGTCAGCTGCATGACACTCCTCATTGCTGCCAGTGAGATTGATGTAGACCCGGACCTACAGAGGTTTGTGTATTTGTGTGTGTGGAGGGGAGAGAAAAATATAAATATTATAATTATATCACATCCCATGATTAAAGTCCTTAATGCTTCACAAACTTAGCACAAACACTGACTCTCAGTGAAAAGATGGGACACAAGGTGACACAGAGATTAGTGTCCATCCATATCTAAGGGTTCTGCACTGACTACCTCTGGTTCTGTACCTCAGTCTGGATCTACTCAGAGACAGAGAGGATATGAGCTTTTATTTTAAGAGGTCTCAAACCTGCAAGTCTCCCAATTTATTGCATGCAACCCAGCAGTTAATACCGACATACAATATAATGTTTTTAATATTCATGCATTTGCATCATTTATATATATATTTATGTATGTATATGTATATATATATATATGTATATGTATATACAGATGAAGGTAATTTGATGCATGAATTGTTTTTCCTTGCACTAGTATTCTGTGTTGAATGGATGAACCGCGCTCGTGTTAAACCATGTAAATTCTTACCACTAAAGGGAAGGTGCAGCAGATGTAGAACACAGTGATCAACGCAAGCGGCAGGAGATGCGCCAATTCCTCCGTCATGGAGCGAGATCTGCGGCCGCAACGACGCATTTTGCCCCGTCTGTGCATCATCACCAGGAGGCAAATAACATATATGTTGCACACAATCGTGGTGGAGATTATAAGGAGGATGAATGACGCATACAATCCGATGTAAACTTTATCCGTTCCATCCGTGTGTCCCATCTCCAGAAAACACCAGGTCCCTGGGCAGTACTGCACATATGCACCGAAACCCAGGAGGGGAGGGATGCAGAAAATGATGCTGCTTATGTAAATGAGCAAAAGAGTGATATAAGTACAGCGTTTGCTCAGGTGCTCTTCGTAAAAATAGGGGTAGCCAATGGAGAGGTAGCGCTCAAGCGCCATTGCGCACAAGAGAGCCAGCGTGGAGAGGCTTAGGAAGGTCATACTGAAGCCAAAGTAGGAGCACATTTCCTTGTTGGCACTCATCCCCACCAGAGTTTTCTTCTGAGCATAAGCTGACAGAACCACGGGGCTGACAGACACGGAGCCCAGAAGGTCCGTCAGAAGGAGCGCAGTCACCAGGATCTGGTACAGGGACGCACTGCTTTTCCTGCGTCGGACCTCCAACAGCACCAGAGCCACGATGTTACCCAACACACCAGCAGAGAACATCACCGCCGAGGTGAGGGGTTTCCCGGACTCCACGTCAACGATGTCATGGCATCTGTAGTGATCTGTAGAGTTGTTTTCCATAGGCACTACAACCACACACCGGCGGGTATCGACGACGTTTCAGGGCGGACTGAAGACCGTCAGCGCTCATATCGCAAACACAGTCCGTCCCACCCCATGCACACACACACACACACACAAACACACACACAAACTATTCTGCATAGCAAACACGTTTAATTTACACAATCAAACAACAAACAATGACGAATGGAAATCACACATGAACAAGAAACACATGAAGATTAACTTCAAATAAATTCCAAAGCACAAAGTGAGACACTGGTAAAAAAAAGGCACTAGTGTTAGATACTGCCTACTTGTGTCACATATTTCATTTCAATTAAAGATGTGGGTTAGGTAAGGTAAGGGGCCATGTAATATAATATAATATAATATAATATAATATAATATAATATAATGTAATGTAATGATATACAATATAATATAATATAATATAACTGTAAGATATCATATAATTAACAGACACAGATTTTATGAGTTCAGGCTTTTGTTAATTGGCCAAAATGGCCAGTTTTCCCATGTGACAAACAACCATCCACTCTCACACTTTAGAGTGTCCAATTTACCAAATTCCCATATTGCTCTATATCAGCACATTTCCATTCATTCAGCTCCTTCTTCAATCTCTTACTAACTGTTTACAGGAAATAAAATTTAAATTAAATTTACATGCCACATCACAACATAAATTATCTCAAAGCACTGAACACAACATCATTGAGAACAGAGAAACCCAACAATTCACACAATGAGCAAACACTAGGTATCAGTGGAGAGAAGAAGAAATCTCTGACAGAACCAGACTCACACATGTGCAGCATCTGCCTCGACCGGTTGGGGTGAAAGTAAAAACGGGGGACAGAGGAGAGGAGGGGGAGATTATTATTATTATTATTATAAATAATAATAATAATAATAATGGTGATGATATGTATGATAATAATAATAATGATAATAATGCTAGGTAATTTGAAGACTTTCCTCCTTGCCACCAAAGCCCTTTACTGCTGCAGGTCACACAACCACCACCAACAGAGAGGAGCTGACCCGACGATGGAAGTACCGCCAACGACTCGTCACCAAGTTTTGGAATCGGTGGCGAAAGGAATATTTGTTGGACATGAAGTCAGCTCACACCCATGAGACCCCACGTCCTACTGAAGGAAGAAGACCTGGTTCTCATTGGAGAGGACAAGATGCCACGGTTGACGTGGAGAACTGTTCCAAGGAAGAGATGGACTAGTAAGGTCTCCTCTTTAGCAGGTCAAATGCAGCTCTAAAGGGTTGAAGTGTGGAGATAGACTTGGCCAGTCTCAAACCTTCTGAACTCCTTTGTGTGTTTGGACTCATTATCTTGCTGCATGAACATCTTTAAGTTGTCTAACTAAACTATGTTTCTGTAGACTTCTGACTTCATGTTGCTGCTGCCATCATGTGTTACATCATCAATGAAGATGAATGAGCCATGACATGAGCTCCACCGTGTTTCACATAGGAGCTTGTATGTTTGTTTCTGTGATACCTTCACTCCTGCTCTCTGGAGGTTGTTGCTGATGTCACTAACAGTTGTTTTAGGTTCAGGACATTCCAAATGCTTGTACTGGCCATGGCCAATGGCTCTC